>NW_021835911.1:27500-42500 GCF_006345805.1 Octopus sinensis | reverse complement strand
ACATACACACACAGACACATGCACACACATACATACGCACACGCACACCAGTGTATATGTATATGTAAATATAAACATTCCCGCTGAGATGTTTGGTCAAATAGTGAAATATGTATGAAAATATATTTATAAGCATGTGCGTGTGTGTGTGTGTGTGTGTGTGTATGCGGTTGCGTGTGTAGGTGTATGTGTATGAAATATCTGCGTTCATTTTTTTTTCCTTTGGCCCTTGTCCCATGTCCTGTTATACTATTATCAATTTGAATATTAAACAGAACATTCTACGTTGAAAACTACACGCCATTTTGGCTTTTGTTCTTGATGGTGTTGTTGTTGAAATTTTTGTAGTAGTTTTTGTTGTGGCTGTCACGGTTGTTGTTGTTGCTGTTGCTGTTGCTATTTTGGCATTCTCCCCGCTCGCCTCCTGCATTGTTTGATCTCTTTGATATGAGAATAAGCCACACTCTGTAGACTTTTGTTCAAAGGAATATATTAAAACGGAACTATTCTTCGATCACGACAGTACAGATTTGTAATCACCCAGCCCCACACACCACACTATATATATATATATATATATATATATATATATCTATATTATATATATATATGTGCGTGTGCGTGCAAAGACACACACATACACACACATTGACGTCATAGGCATTTATAGATTTCGAGAAAATGTGAAATACTTTTTAGGGGAACGGTGAATTTACGAAGTAGATAAATTTTATAACTAATACTATCTGAATGTTGCGTTAAAACCCTACGACTTTTTCAGTCGAAAGCGTTTTCTCAGCCAATATTTGCTACACACCATTATTTATAGCTATGTCTAATTCACGATACACCCTTCGAACAATGAAATATACCTTCATACATACACACACATATACATACATGCATGCATACATACATACATACATACGTAAATACATACATGTATACATACATACTTACATACATACATACAAACATACATACATACATACATGCATACATACATACATATATACATATATATATATGTATGGTATATATATATATATATATTATATATATATTCAGATAAGAAAATAGAAAACATTTATTTATTAACTAAAAATGAAACATCATCTCTGACAGCTGTTTCGATTCCATACCTTTATAGATTAATTACCATACGCACAATCATTTAAAATTCGAATCTCATCGGAGTTGGCTAATATATGTGTGTCTGTGTGTGTGTGGAGGCACATGGCCTAGTGGTTAGAGCAGCGGACTCGCGGACGACGGATCGCGAGTTGGAATCTCAGACCGGGTGATGTGTGTGTTTATGAGCGAAACACGTAAGCTCCACGCGGCTCCTTTCGCCACAACTTTTCCTTACTCTTTCCTCCTGCATCTTGCAGCTCACCCTCGATGAACCGGCATCCCGTCCAGGTGGGGAACCTATAGGCCAAGGAAATCGGAAAACCAGCCCTTATGAGCCAAGCATGGCTCGAGAAAGAAGAAAAAATATACACACATAAATACATGATATATATATACATACATATAGGAGAATTTGTTTTCGGGTTTGAAAATCAACATGAGTCTCATAACGTGTAGTCGTTTTGTAGATTTATAAATTCAGATACCAAACCGGTTTCGACAATTTTTTGCTTACCAATTGTTAAAAATGAAAAAATAAAGGGTTTAGAAGAGTTTAAAGATACAAGGTAAAAATCAGAAAACATGTTTAAGCGATCAAATATTAAAATGTTCGCAGAGACTTCAATGAGTTTCATATGTATAGATAGTAATATAAGTTTAAATGTTCAATGAAAATCATAGTAAACATACTTTATTGAAAGTTCAGTCATATTGAATCTTTATAAAAACATAGATGGTGGTGTGAGGAGAGAAAGAGAAAAATGTGGAGAGGAAGGAAAAAGCCTGTTTTTCACAATTTCTGACGTGGTGCGTGTAGTTCTTTCCTCAATGTCAGTCGAAGTTGAACGGCATGAGTTTCTTCACCTAGCTTGTTAGGGTTCGAAATGGTATAAGTTCAAATCTTTTAGTATATATATATATATATATATATATATATAACAGATTTGGGTATTCAGTATTAGAGAGAGGAAAAGGAAGAGGAAGATACAGTGCTATCTATCGATAAACATCCATTATTTTAGTAAATATTAGTGTATATTAAAATGCTCATCATTCTATATAAGTAAATATCTCTACCTATCTATCTACCTCTCTATCTATCTACCTTTCTATCTACCTATCTATCTCTCTGTCTGTTTGTCTGTCTATTTATCAACCTATCTATGTAATCTGTCTGTCTATCTATCTATCTATCCATCTATCTATCTATCTATCTATCTATCTATCTATCTATCTATCTAAATAACTATTGATCTGTCTAACTATCTACTTACCAAACTACATATCCACCTACTCACCTGCACACATCTACATACACTCACATGTACATACAGACACACGTACATACCTACACACGTACATACATACATACACACACACACACACACGTACATACACACATATACCTTTACATACTTACAAACACACAGCAGTTATACATCAACGAGTGTAAATACTTATGTGATTGTATGAGAAGTATTTATATACGATATTTGAGTGAGCAAGTACACCGCCATTTTACTTCTGTTTCAACTTTGCTGGAATGCCATTTTGACCGACATTTTTGACACAATATTTACTATTTATGTAGTAAGATATTTATCTGATAGATTCATTGCAACTCTTTATGGTCTCAAATTGCTAAACATTATTCGTATATTTTGTATTTTCAATGACTGACTATTCAGTACCGACTTTGAATGAACGAAACTATTTAAATATCTAAAGAACAAACAAAGCTACCACCAGCAAACCGGTTTTTTCGCCACTACCCTTCATTCTCTTACACGCAAATGACATCGAAAGTTTGGAGAATGGCCGGTAGAGCATACTTAAACTTTAGGAGTTCGCGACTCGTATGTATATTTTTTTTTTATATTTCTATCTTTTACTTGTTTCAGTAATTAGATTACGGCCATGCTATGGCAACTCCTTGAAAAATTTATAGTGGAATGTATCAACCACAATACTTGTTTTTAAGCGTGGTCTTTATTCTATCAGTATATTTTGCCGAAACGCTAAGATACGGGGAGATAAACATACCAACACCGGTTGTCAAGCGGCGGAGGTGGAGAACAAACACACACACACCCATAAACACACATACACACACAACACACACAAAACACACACCCCCAACACACACACACACACACACAACACACACACCCACACACACACATATATATATATATATATTATTGTATATTTCGGAATGGTCATATTGCCAGTTTAGAGATAGCCAATAAAAAATAACACACGCACTTATATTTGGTGTTATTTGCTTCAGGTTATATTTATTTTTTACATTATCTTAATCTTATTTCGGGGGCCACAGTTCTTTCGTCACACTCTGTGACCGCATCAGTGGTCCTTTGTTTTCTTCTCACTTCTTGTTGTCTCTCCTTACTAACCGTCAGCCATTTTGTATTTCTATTGTATGTCTTCATTTGCGCATGCTATATCTCTATGTGCGTCTATGTTTATTTAGTGTGTGTGTGGGGGGATGCCTGTAATATTTGTATCTTCTGTTATATACATTCTTGTAATTTGTATTTTGTTTTTGTTGTTGTTGCTTTTGTTCTAATTTTGTTCATGTGTTTACATCCACCATTATTATCATTACATATGCTTGTATGTATGTATAACAACAATATTAGTAATAATAATATAAATCTAATCGAAAAAAAAAAAAAAGAATTATACCTATATATATATACATACATATACATATATATATATATATACATATATACACCATATTACACACACACATATACATATACATACACATATACATATATATATAGATATTCATTTCTATTTCTTTAATTACCTGTGTATTTATTATGTTTGCAGGATCCACTATTGTCATATGTTGTGGTGTGCGCTATTGCTCCATTCTAGTTTTCTATTCAGGCTAGGTTTATTTTCTATATATTTGTAGCTTCTGTAATTTGTCTAATTGTTGCATCTGGTCTATGTGTGGACAATATCTTAATCTCTATGTTATTGATTGATCCCCCGTGTTCTTGTTCGGCGGCGTGTTGGTACAGAATCGATGAGCTTTTACCTTCCTTGAGTTGTCTCCAATGTTCATTCCCCCGCTCACCAATGCTTCTTGCAGTTTCCCTACGTATGTTACTGTCTTGTTACTGCATCGTCCCTCTATACATCTTATACTATAGACCACATTTCTGGCTTTACAGTTTGTTTGTGGGCTAAATCTACATACAGTGCAATAGTTATCCGTACAGAGAGTTCTACTAAAAGGATAGGTTCTACCAATTATAGATCTGATAGGGTTGCCTGGCTTTTCAACAACCTTAATTCTTAGTTTAAGTTTATCTAGGGTCCTTCTAAAGCGGTACGCTAGTTCACCTCCAGGGGTGGTGTCATCGAACATGACACTCTGGTATTTATGGCTATCATACCAAGAGTTGGCCTTCCCTATTTTCTTTTTTGTCCTTTCTATAGTGTTCCATGACTTGTTCCTATAGAGTGGGCAAATCCCATTCCTATCATTACATAATATATTATCAAATTTCTTCATGGCTCCTTTGTATACCTGATCCTTTCTTTATGGCTGTAACCTGAGAACTGCATGCGGTGAATGAAATACTGTATGTGTCTCTTTAATTCTGTAGGCTCGCACATGTGTGACACATTTCTCATTATTCTGACGAGGTCTGCCATCAAATAAAATATTGAATTTGCATTGCCCGCAATGGCTGAGTTCCGGTGGATCAGGTATTTTGAGGCCATAGGTTTTGCATAGTATGAATGAAGGATTTGGGTTTTATTTTTCACAATTTCTAGCCAGTTCAGTGTCTAGTACTGGTAGTCTATGGTTGGGGTGTTTAGTGGGTAGTCTATTGTGACCTTAATACTCTGGTGGATGGAGTTAGCTATTTGCTGGATGCTCTCCATAGTATTAGTTTCTATTACTATATCAACAGTACTCTCTTGTGGGGTGCCTTTACTACTATATTGATATCATCAACATAGCGAGAGTACATGTTTACGAGTATGGATTTCTGCAGTAGGCATTCTTTAAGCCTTCTGTCCCACCATACCATGAAGAGGTTGGCCACATCACCAGCGATACTAACACCGATGGCTGCCCCCTCGTCCTGGCATATATTTTATATTAAATTTAAATGTGTGGCCTTTTAGGGTAACTCTTATACTAGCTCCTAGTGCATGTGCGATCATTTTCTTTACCTGATGGACATTTGCGGGGCTCCGTATGGCTCTGGTCCATCCGCGCCATCTTTCTATATGTGTCTTCCTAGCCATAGAAGTAATTGTAGGCGGTCTACCTCTTAAACATCTACTGGGGCAGAAACTACTAAGATTATGTTTATCTAAGTATTCACTATTATATGTCAGTCTAAAGGAGGCCCAGTTCTTCTGTGTCGACATTACAGAACTCCACCTGGCTCTCGTTGATCATCTCCACGCACTTCTCCACTGCAAAATCTACGTCAATCGATGGGTATAGGGATACCACATCCATGCTACCTACTATACATCCTGTCAAGTCACAAGTTTTGTTACAGTCACTGATCCTGCTTAGGAGATCTTCTGTGCTGTCACACACACATCAGGTGACATCCTGATTATAGGGCGTATGATCATTGAGAGGAAGTAGGAGATTCTGTAATTGCTAGCGATATTCGCTCCACAGACTGGTCTTGTTGGTGGTCCTGCTATAGGGTCAGTAAAACCTTATGGTCCTTGCGAAGTCCATACAGTGCCGGGATATCATTGTTCCAGGCTTGGAAATTCTTTGCAGTACGTTTCTGAGGTCCCAGAACAATTGTCCACATCATCATGTGGGCATTGAGGACCTTTTCTCTCTCCTCATGCGCCTGTACAGTTGTTACTTTTTGTTGGCGATATGAGGTTGCATTGCCTGGATGTAGTTCGGTAAGCTGTCTATTGACATCCTGCCGGACTTATCCGTGGGAAGGCATATCACCTCTCCGTTCCTCGTGCGCTGAATGAGCTTCTGTAGGCCACATGCAGGTTTAATCCCTAGTTGTTGGGCATCTGTCTTATTCTGTCTCTGTCTCTTAATGTATAATCCTAAAATCTGTCTAAGTTTGGTCCTAGCTATAGTGAACTGTGCTTCCATGTGGTCATTAGTACGTCTTGGGATGTATACTCTTTTGTTGAAGGGTAATGTTGTTGGATAAATTCGGTTCATGCAGTAAGTTTTGTCGCATACGTTGAAGAATTGAGTGTCAAAGGGATGGGTATACATGTCAATGGACTCTCTAGGGTTATCTTCATTATCGTTACTGTTTCCAACATCAGCCTTCCTATTATTATTATCACCATTACCACTACTACTACTACTAGTATTCCTATTACCACCACAACTATCACTACTATCCTCATTACTACTTCTACTGTTACCATCACCACCACTACTACTACCACATTATTGTTATTACCTTTATTCCTACCATTGCCATTATTACTATATCGCTAGTGATATATTCATTGTTCCTGTTTCTGGTATATGTGTTGTTTATATTAGTGTTGGGTTTTATGTCTGTCTGTTGGTCCCTGTCATTCTCCCTGTTGCGGTCGTTATTTTTGTTCCTATGAGTATTGTTATCTGTTTCAAGTCCGCTGACTCCCTGTCCAAGGATCCTGTTGCATTCAACTTTATTCTCCATCGTGACCTCTATGACACAACTTTTATTCGTGTCTTTGTGACTATGGCTATGTGTGTGTTTGTGTGTGGTGTCGGTTCTCCCTATAATTGTTGTTGTTGTTGTTGCTGTTGTATACGATTTTTCTCTCTCTGTTTGTGTTTTTGTTTTTGTATCTATTGTTTGTGTCTATGCATACATTTTTTCTATTTTTATTGTTGTTGTCGCTGTTAGGGTTCATGTTGTTGTTGTTGCCGCTGTTAGGGTTCGTGTTGCTTTTGTTGCTACGGTTGTTATTGTTGCGGTCATTATTGTTTGTGTTGTTGTTGCTGCGGTTAGTGTTTTTCGCGTTGTTGTTGTTGTCGCAAGTGTTGTTGTCATAGTATCTATTTAAATTCCAACGTATTTTTGTGAACGACTTTTCAATTCGGACAGGCATTTGATGGTATTCACTTTACTATACACTGTATACTTTGGTGGTAGTTGAAGTATCGATATTTATCTGGGTCCGTTGTTACTCCCCCATAGATGTTCGCTTCATTGTCTTTATTGAACTCTTCTGGTAGTAGCACATCTTCTTCCATAATAATTCCATTTATTGTATCTGAATACTTCTCTTGCTTTTCCTTCCTTTGCGAGCTCATATTGACGTTTCTGTTTCAACCACGATAACTTCCTCTTAAAATGGATATTGCATTGGTGTATTACATGTCTGTTTTCTTCATATATTATATCCATTATTAAGGTTTTCTCCTTTCCTTCGTGGTGATACTTTTAATTTCTTTTAAAAATATACGTTTACGCTTCTCTTGTTCGCTCAGCTCTCTGTATATTCTATTTCTAATATTTACCATTAGCGTCCTTTTTAGTCTTTCCGCTTGTCCGTTAGTGAGGTCAAGCCGTTTAACGTTGGCTGTGACCTTGTTGATACATATCCTGGACGAGACACATTGTTTTATAAAACGAAGCTGTTGCGTTGTCACAGTTTTCTTTAGGCAACAAAATATAGTGTTCTTCAGCATCTTGCAAGCCTGGCTGTGGCTCACGTTAGTACGTTTAAATATTTGTTGTGCAAGATTTTTTATGTGAAGTCGTGTGTTTTTTCGATTAAATTTATTATTATTATTACTAATATTGTTGTTATACATACATACAAGCATATGTAATGATAATAATGGGTGGATGTAAACACATGAACAAAATTAGAACAAAAGCAACAACAACAAAAACAAAATACAAATTACAAGAATGTATATAACCAGAAGATACAAATATTACAGGCCCCCCACACACACACTAAATAAACATAGACGCAACATAGAGATATAGCATGCGCAAATGAAGACATACAATAGAAATACAAAATGGCTGACGGTTAGTAAGGAGAGACACAAGTAAGTGAGAAGAAAACAAAGGACCACTGATGCGGTCACAGGAGTGTGACGAAAGAACTTTGGCCGAAATAAGATTAAGATTAATGTAAAAATAAATATCACTGAAGCAAAATAACACCAAATATATAGTGCGTGTGTTTTTATTGGCTAAACTGGCAATATGACCATTCCGAAATATAACAATATCTGTTTCAACACACGACTTCACATAAAAAATCTTGCACAACAAATATTTAAACGTATATATATATATATATATATGTATGTATGTATGTATGCATATATGTATAAATATACAATGGGCTTCTTTCAATTTCCATCTACCAAATCCAATCGCAAGGCTTTGAACGACACTTGATCAGGGTGACATGTAGTGGGACTGAACCCAGAACTACGTGATTGAGAATCAATCTTCTTGTCACATAGCGACAGTAATTTATTGTATTTATTTATCTATATGACCACAGGCGCAGGCGCGGCTGGGTTATAAGAACATTGCTTCGAAAGCACATGGCTTTAGGTTCAGCCCCACTCCGTGGTAACTTGTGCAAGAGTCTTCCATAACAGGGACGTGCCAACCAAACATATGTGAAGGAATTTGGTAGAGGGAAGCTGAGAGAAGCCTTCTGTGGGAAGAAGCTTTCTTCACACCTATATGATTCCGAGTTCAGTTCCACTGCGTGGCACACTAGGAAAGTGCCTTCTACTATAGCCCTGGGATGAGCAAAGCCTCGTGAGTGAATGTGGTACACCGAAACTGAAAGAAGCCCTTCATACACACACATGTAATATATATATATATATATATATATTATATATATATATATATATTATATATACATATATATATATATACATATATATATTAGTAGTAACAGAAAAGAGGAATTTCGATTATCCCCATGTGGTGAGTTGTAATGCATATAAGAAATTAAAAAGGAAAAGAAGCACACTTACATAGTTTTAATGTAATTTTTAATATATCGACCGGTTTTGCTATTGTTATTCATGATATGTTTTACTTATTCGAATATGTATTTTTTTTTAAGAAGAAATTTTGTCCATGTTGTTTGTGATAAAATTCACGAGTGAATGGCTTCACAAGTAGATAAATAAAGGGAGGTAATTGGTTATCGTTATTATTGTTATTGTTGTGGGTAAGGGAGATAACTGTTCAGCTTTCGGTAATAGGAGAGAAATACATATGTGTACAGACAAAGACAAGTTTCGAAAACCTTGTTTAGTGAAGGGATTTATGTACAGTGATGTAATCGTGAACTGAAATATGTAAAAAGATAAAAGTTGGTTATGCGTGCATATTAATCGTGTTCTGTATTTTCCAATGAAAAAAGTTTCTTTATTTAAACATTCTAGTGGAGAGATTGTGTTGTTGCATTTGTAGAAGAGAAAGACTGTGAAATTTGGTTTGATTTTATCTGCACATTTTTCTATATGTTTACTGAGAGGAATTTGCCTGTATTGCGGGAAACGGATTTGCTCTTTATATAGAGTGGTTCTCTTTCTCAAGCTTATACTCGTTTGTCCAATATAGTTGTGTCCGCAACCCAAGCAGGTTATTACATAAATTAGGTTCCCAGAGGGACAAGTGAAGCTAGTTTTAATTGTGAACCTCTGCCCTTGTCTGAAAAGGAAGTCCGAGCCTTCAAGCAGGTTGGGGCAGGTTCCACAGTTTGGACGTCCACATTTTTCAACCGTTGGTTTCGTGGTTGTTTTGTAAAGCTTCGCATTTGTAAGTAGTCTCTTTAGCGATTTGTCTTGTTTTCTGCATTTGATGAGTTTGTGTGTTTTCAGGATGTCGTTCATTTTTGAATCTGTAGTTAGTAAAGGAAGAGCTTGCGCAATAGTGTTGAATGCCTCACTGTTTCTGGGCTTGTGTGTTGATATAAATAGTAATGTTTTGAGTTGAGGTGTGGTGTTATGTTTTGGTCTTAGTGTTTTTGTGTCTAATTGTTTGGCACGTTTAATTCCCTCGTCGATAAGTGAGGGTGGATATTGCCTTTCAATAAGTGCTGTTTTGAGGTACATTGTTTTGTCTTGATATAAAAGATGTGCTCCTGCAAATATTCTGCTCAATACCACAGATTTGCTTGTTTGACCTTAACCAGTTGACCATGTCCCTTAGTGGTTGATGATATATGCATCTCCGATCACGAGCAGAAGTAGTGGGGGAGCATCATAGCCATGTGTTGAGAGGAATTCTTTGGAATTTGAATAATTCACCCTTGGAAACATGGGTGTTTCGTTCAGAATCCTTAAACAACCCTTATTCAAGGACTTTTTGAGCGGGATGGGTTACTCGACCAGAAGAAAATTCTAACTGGGCCCCACCTGTAAGGTCATGTACTGTTTATCTTGATATGAGATCACTATGTCGCGCACATGTGATGCATGTGCCTAGTGTACCCGTATCAGACGGGTAGTCATGATAGGTATACAGGGCTTCGTATATTTTAACCCAGTGTCACTTTGATGGCATGCACTGCTCTCTCACCCAATAATAATAATAATAATAATAATAATAATAATAATAATAATAATAATAATAATAAAAGAAGAAGAAGAAGAAGAAGAAGAAGAAGAAGAAGAAGAATAAAAAGTGCCCTGAGCAGTACCAGGCAGTGGCTCTCGTGGCTTCTGATTGGAAGTGTTATCATGTACATTGTTTTGCACACACAACAGCAACACCGCACACACATTGGAGAAGAAAATGAATGACAGAAAGAATAACATAGATATATACCTACATATGTAGTGATGAATATTTGGTTATATAGACAGATAAAATAACGTAGTATGGAATAGAGACCATGAATCTTGTGGGTGTGGTAAAACAAATTAGAAGCTGTACATCAACACCAGACATGATTTACAGTTTCCCATGTCACTAGGGACATCAACAATAGACGTACATATAATATATACAACAGCAGCAGCAACAACAAGAACAACAACAACAACAACGACAACAGCTTCAACATCTATAACTAAAACGAAAACTATTTAACGAAAAATACGAATGAACGATCAAATCAAACAGTGAAAATAATGTTAAGTAAAGACGAAGAAAAGAAAAACAAATATAAATATTTAAGTGAAAATAAATAAACAGAAATAATGGAGAACTAAGGCCAACAACTGGAAAAAACTATAACAACGACAACAACAACAATAACGAAGAACGAAACCAAAAAATAAACATATACAAAAATTATAAACAAGTAGAAGCCCGCCACATAAACACAGTTACGACTATAAACCTGAAACTGGAAGAAATACACACGAAACAGGTCATAAAATAGTCGAGACACCTTCCACGTGATTTGACACACACAAACACACACGACACACACACACACACACACACACACACACACTAAGCAGTGGATTTATATCCTAAAACAAGCTTCTCCGTTTCACCTAGAAAAATCTATGTTACTTTCCCATGTCACTTGGTTGGATTAATGCGCGGTCGCACCGAGTTATACACACCACCATGTAAAATTTGAAAGAGAGCACTTTGTAGTGGTGGTGGGGAGGAGGAGTTAGTAATCTTTTAAAAAAACGCTCTATATACTGTCTGTTTGTCTTGTTTATTTTCGTTGTATTTCTTTCAGTTTTTGTTGTTGCTTTATTCTAATGTCTTCAAGAGCTGCACCACCAACGTTACTAATCCCAATCATGTATATTATTTACTTTATTTACATTATTTACATTTGACGGATATTTGTTCTCATCTTGTTTGTTGTTAACACAACGTTTTGGCTGATATACCCTCCAGCCTTCATCAGGTGTTTGGGGAAATTTCGAACCTGGATTCTCATTCCTAAGGTATTTTTCGATGTTATCATTATTATTATTATTATTATTATTATTATTATTATTATTATTATTATATTATTATATTATTATTCAGGTTACTGCCTGGGATCGAACTCGGAATCTTGGGGTTAAAAGCGCCATAAGCTGTAGCGTAGTGGTTAAGAGCGCGGGTTACTAACACTAAAATTCCAAGTTTGATCCCAGGCAGTGATCTGAATAATAATAATAATGATAATAATAATAATAATGATAATAATAATAATAATAATAATAATAATAATAATAATAATAATATAATAATGATAATAATAATAATAATAATAATAATAATAATAAAATAATAATAATACTTATTATTATTATTATTATTATTATTATTATTATTATTATATTATTATTATTAGTAGTAGTAGTAGTAGTAGTAGTAGTAGTAGTAGTATAGTAGTAGTAGTAGTGGTGGTGGTAGTAGTAGTAGTAGTATTAGTATTATAACATCGAAAAATACCTTAGGTATGAGAACCCAGGTTCGAAATTTCCCCAAGACACCTGATGAAAGCTGGAGAGTATATCAGCCGAAACGTTGTGTTAACAACAAACAAGATGAGGACAAATATCCTTCAAATGTGAATAATGTAAATAAAGTAAATAATTCCTCATGTCTTAACTATAGAACCAATTCGGTATTCTTTATACAATCTTCAATGTTAATATATACGTACACTCACATACAGACACATATGATGTGTACGCGTGGGTCTGTGTGTGTATGAATACATATGCGTGTATGTGGTAGTGGTCTACGTGCAAGAGCGTATAAATTTCTTCGATTCACCGAGAAGTGATATAGACCAAAACTCAATACCCAATAGTAGAGTATTTTCAATATATTATAAGTGAAAAGGTCATCATTCCAGTACCCTGTGTTTCAATTATCCGATCATTCAGTTGGTAATCAGTTTCTTTCCTTTTGTATTAGTTGGAAATATTTTGAAGCATCATAGTAAAACTATGAGAAAAATGCTTCGCTTTATATCTTTCTACAAAAAATAATGTATGTATTCAAGCTCACCATCTTCATTTAATTTCCGGCTGTCGTAAGAATGCTCCAAACGTGTTCAATTGATGTCCCTCTAAGAAATTTCCTCAGGTAATTTCGTTAATATTAAAATAATTTTTTAAAAAAACACTTGGAAACCAACGATATTATTCCAGCTCGGAATATTAGGATCGCAGCACTTGCAGAAAAGATACTTACACCCATATAGACAATGTGCTAAAAACTCCGTTCATTTGTTTAAACTGTTAATTTTGAGAGAGTTATTGTATCATATAAGAGAAATGAGGTGCTACGAATCACAAAAAAACATAGCAGCGGGAACTGTCTAGAAGCCACCAACATAGTCTTTACAATAGTACTACACACATCACCGGTATTACTGTGTGAAACTCTGAATAAAACTGGACGTGTATACACTGAATGTTGTGTGATCTGTCTGTATCTCTCTCGCTCTCTCTCTCTCTCTCTCTCTTTCTCTCTCTTTCTCGCTATATATATATATATATATATATATATATATAGTTAATCCAAACAAGAAAGCACAAAAAAAACACAACAACGCGAGGACGTGGAACAAATATAGTATTATTGGACGCTCAGGAAAGAAGGAAAGAAGGAGGGTTTAACGTTTCGAGCGGAGCTCTTCGTCGGAAGCATAGGAGAAGGAAAGATCCAGAGAAGGGAAGACAGAAGGAAAAAAATCGCCAACGGTACACACGCGGTCACATTTTGAATGATCGGAAGGAAATATATATATTAGGGAGTATAATTCCAAACTTACAGGGAAAAATTCAATTTAGTATTAAATCAAATTTCACAATATAAATATATAATATATAAATTAGAGAAAAACCACTATTTTGCAATTCAAACAATGATAGACATAAACGATATCATAAATAAAAAATAAAATATATTTTTTTTAAATAAATAACTAGATCACCAAAAAGTATAAAAATGAATAATCAATATATAATAAGTACAAAAATTACATACGTTTCATGGCTATAATTAAATTTGAATTACAATAAAATTTAAATTTAATCGAAAATCAATTCAATTCAAAATTATAGTCACTCTAATTAATATATATCGCCAGGTGGTGCAATTAGGTTAGACATGGCTTGGGCCAATACTGGCAAAAACCTATCTAAGTTATTCCAAGTTATATATATACATATATATGCATGAAGTTATCATTTAGACTTGTAATTCATATTCTGTCATGTCATGTGTTGTAATCTCATGTAATATATCATGAACAAGTAAGTTAAAATCGCCGAAACGCATGTACCATAGTGGTATTTCGTGTGTCTTTATGTACTGAGTTCAAATTCCACCGAAGTCGACTTTGCCTTTCACCCTTTCGGGGGTCGACAAATTAAGTACCAGTTTCGTACTGGGATCGATCAAATCGACTGGCCCTCTCCCCCAGAATTTCGGGCCATGTGCCTAGAGTAGAAAAGATATATTTATTTTGCCCCTAAAACATCATTTCACAACATTCTTTTATATTTTACGTTCAGATTTGTATGAAATCTATTTATCTACACGAATGCCCAAGAGATGTTATGCACATGTATATTCTTATATTCTTTTACTTGCTTCAGTCATTTTCAATGCGGTCATGCTGGAGCACCGCCTTTAGTCAAGAAAATCGACCCCAGGACTTATTCTTTGTAAGCCTTGCTCTTATTCTCTCGGTCCTCTTTTGCCGAACTGCAAGTTATGGTGACGTAAACACACCAGCATTGTTTGTCAGACGATGTTGGTGGGGAGGGACAAACACAGACACACAAACATAACCACACACACACGTACATACACACACCCATATATATGTATATGTACGACGGGCTTCTTTCAGTTTCCTTCTAACAAATCCACTCACAAGGTGCCATGCAGTGGG
>NW_021835911.1:20000-22500 GCF_006345805.1 Octopus sinensis | reverse complement strand
ACACATACACACATATATATATATATCGACGGGTTTCTTTCAAATCAACTCACAAGGCTTTGGTCGGTCCGAGGCTATAGTGGAAGGCAGTTGGCCAAGGTGCCACGCAGTGGGACTGAGGCCGGAACCATGCGGTTGGTAAGCAAGTTACTTACCACACAGCCACTCCTGCGGCTATGTATATCTGTGTATATCGATATCTATATCTATAGCTATCTATCTATCTATACATGTATATATATATATATATAATATATATATATATACATGCATATATATATACATACATACACACACCTACACACACACACACACATACACACACACACACACACACACACACACACACACCACACACACACACACACACACACATATATATATATATATATATATATATGAATCAAGAAGTAACAACGAATTTGCATGAATTTAGACGAACTCGCTAAGCTCGTGCTAGTTTATTTCACTTTAAGACGATAATCATCCTAAATATCAAAAATATTTCATTCCTATATAATTACGATTTAGCGAAGATTGAAGTTGCAAATGGTAATATCGTTGCCAGCCTAATTAAGTAATGATTTTAATTAATCTAAATTATACAGCTGCCGAAAAGAAAGATTAATCAAACTCATGGCAAATTCTTATGAAAAAGAGCAGAGAGGAGAGGTAATCACAATGTTATTAGTTCATGAAAGTACGGTAAATGTTCTACCTTATGAGCCCTCTTCACTGAACTAGCTCAACGTGTTCTTGAGCAAGGTATTTCATTTCGTATTGCTCCCGTCCGCTCAAAAAAAAATTACGACAGTTTTAGTGTGTCACCTATAAGTATTTACTTTAAATTGAAAACGTAATAGATCAAGTATTTGGTGTGACGCAGGGTCAGTCATTTTTTTCAATCTTTCGCTTGCATCAGTCTCTGGCCTGCAGCCATGCTAGTACACCATTTTGAAAGGTTTAGTAGAAGAAATCGACATTCGTAGTAGATGCCTTTAAGCCTTGTACTTACAGTTTCGGTTTCTCGTGTGCAAAAGTACTGAAATACAGGAACCTAAAATGGCCTAACATAGGTCTAACATAGATACCAAGATATACATATACATGTATGTATATATATGTGCATTTATATATATATATATTATATATATATATTATATATATGTGTGTATGGAGGCGTAATGGCCCAGTGGTTAGGGCAGCGGACTCGCGGTCTTAGGATCGCGGTTTGTGAGTGTATATTGAGCGAAAACACATAAAGTTCCACGAGGCTCCGGCTTTCTCTCACTCTTACTTCCTGTTTCTGTTGTACCTGTATTTCAAAGGGCCGGCCTTGTCACTCTCTGTGTCACGCTGAATATCCCCGAGAACTACGTTAAGGGTACACGTGTTTGTGGAGTGCTCAGCCACTTACACGTTAATTTCACGAGCAGGCTCTTCCGTTGATCGGATCAACCGGAACCCTCGTCGTCGTAACCGATGGAGTACTTCCACATGTGTGTGGTATATATATATATATATATATATATATATATATATATAGAGGGCATTATACATACATGCCAGAGGGCATTATACATACATGCCACACGCTAAGAGGGACAATTAGTCATTTCTACCAAAACTTTTACTAATCCCACCGATTTTAAATGTCTTACTTTTGAAAAATTGCATTCGGTGGGATTAGTAAATTTTTGGTAGAAATGACTAATTGTCCCTCTTAGCGTGGGCATGTATGTATAATGCCCTCTGGCATGTATGTATAATGCCCTCTATATATAAATTAATATGTTCAATAAGAAATAATTATTTTCGAAATTTTTTTCTTATGAGGTCTTTCACGCTATCTACCTGACAATTTCTTGTTAAGTTTTCCTTATTAGTAGTTGTCCTTAATTGCTAAATTTATATATATATATATATATATATATATATATATATATTATATATATATATATATATATATAAATATAAATATAATATATATATATATAGATATATATGTATATGTATATATGTATGTATATATATATATGTAAATATATATATATATGTATATATATATATATATATATATATATATATATATATATTACATACATTATACATACACAAGTACATATATGTAGGTATATATGTATTTACACATACATATATATATACATATATGAATGTGTATATGTATTATATATATATGAATATGTATATATAACTTATGGTATGATTATAAACATGGCTTTTTTTATCTATTTCTCCGCGGACTGCAAAAACGAAGAACAACCTGAATCGATTTTCGAAATATATTGGGTTCTCATCGGAGGCGTCTACAGCATTCTGACAGTCTCCAGAGAAACAAGAAGCCAAACTTTATATACTCAACAAATGTAGTGAATGTAACAAATGTAACAAATGTGAACGGGTCGCTAATTTGCATAACGAAAGTGTTTAACACTATAAATGCCATCGGAATATATATATATATATATGTAACTGCACG
>NW_021835911.1:12500-15000 GCF_006345805.1 Octopus sinensis | reverse complement strand
TGAAGAATGCCGTTCGTACAATTTTCTATCACACACATACATACACAGTGTTAGATAGGTAGTTCGATGTTTGTGTATGTTCATATGTATGTATATCTGTATGTCCCTGTAAGCGTTTGGGTGTATATATGTATATATATATATATATTATATTTATATATATATATATACATATATATATACACACACACATTTAGATAGATAGATTGATGGTTGCGACTGTGTATGTTTATATGTATGTATATATATATGCATGCATATATATAATATATACTTGTGTGATAATTAGCTTGCTAACCAGCCACATGGTTCCGGGTTCAGTCCCACTGCGTGGCATCTTGGGCAAGTGTCTTCTGCTATAGCCTCGGGCCGACCAAAGCCTTGTGAGTGGATTTGGTAGACGGAAACCGAAAGAAGCCTGTCGTATATATGTATATTTATTTATGTGTGTGTATATGTTTGCTTGTCTGTGTTTTTCCCTCTAGCATTGCTTGACAACCGATGCTGGTGTGTTTACGTCCCCGTCACTTAGCGGTTCGGCAAAAGAGACCGATAGAATAAGTACTGGGCTTACAAAGAATAAGTCCCAGGGTCGATTTGCTCGACTAAAGGTGGTGCTCCAGCATGGCTGCAGTCAAATGACTGAAACAAGTAAAAGAGTAAGAGTATATAAATACAACAAACACACACACATATACATATATAGTATTATATATATATATATATATATATAATATTATATATATATATATATTATGTGTCGTTTATGTATCTGGTTTGCAAGATTTGTTATGTGGGTTCATGTGTTGAAGCAAATTTAGTTGTATCTAGGGAGAGCCATTCCGCCAACATTACTAACACATGCACTGGTTTAATTACTCTCCTTTACTATTTGTCAGTTCGTTAAATATCCAACTAATTGATTGTTTGTTCAATTTGGTGAAAGTGTAAGCCAATTGTTTTGACGCACTTTTATTTTTCTGTCTGTAAACTGCCGAGAATAACACTGCTTTGTTTAATAATATTAGCAAAAATGACTCTCCCTAGACAAAACCTTCCCTCTACTTTAAACTTTTATTTTATTTTTGTTCTTTACAGCTCAACGTACTTTTGCTATACACCTGTACACACACCAGTAATACCTTGTACTTTCCTCTTGCCACGCCAGGTGCTTCATCTATACCTTATTTCCTCATACTTGATGCCTGCAGTTTTTCTATGCTGTTATGAACACGTAGGACCAATAAGGGAGACACAGGTCTGGGGACAAGCTTGACACGGGTGAAAAGTTGCAAAATTGCCAGAGCATTGTTAAAGGATTACAGGTACCAATGATAACCACGTCCCTTCGCTTTTCACCTGTTGCTGAGTTTCCCGGTTTCAATTTTATTGTAGCTAACATTTATGTATTTGATATTGCAAAGAATACGCTTCCTGGTTACGGTATCGACTGTGATGGATTCTCTATTCTTAAGAATTTTGATATGAAGAATAACTTAGGAATGAGAACTCAGGATCGAAATTTCCCCAAGACACCTGATGGAGGCTGGAGGGTATATCAGCCGAAACGTTGTGTTAACAACAAACAAGATGAGGACTAATATCCATCAAATGTAAATAATGTACATAATTCCTCATCTCTTAAACAGAACTGTATGAAGAATTTTGTTCTTTCAAATCATTTTATGTTTATATTGCAGACAGTAAATATGGAATGTGTTGTTTTGTCTTTTATCAAGTATCAACGATTCATACTCACACATCAGATTCAAACAAAAGACGCTTTTGGAAGTGGTCATCTTCCAGCATTACACACTTGCACATTCGCATAAACGCATAAACACAAAAGAGAGGTGAGCTATTCAGCTATTGAACTCCGAGGCTTGGCTGGTTGTCCCGTTTTGCGGATGGGAATCCTGGTATTCGGTCTTCTGTGACGATCGGGTCCCCGCTCTAAGCTCGGTATCAATATGGAGCTGGAGAGGGAGCTCATCAGGAGCAGATTGTTTAAACAGGGTCGCTTCAGCCCAGGTCAGAAATGCACAGGCAAAAGTACATATATGACCGAAAGCAAAAAAAAAAAAAAAATTTTTTAATTAAAAAAGCCAAAACAAAAAAGAAACAAATAGTAAGTAATATAACCAGTATTAATTTGCGGTCTGTGCTGCTTATTTCTGTAGCAGCAACAGCATTAGGATCCCAGATGTGTGAGTAGTATCCCGTAGTGGGTTTCATATGTCTGTATCGGCATCACTTCGGTATTAGCTAGATTTTCGCATGATATCTACAGGGAAAAAAGGAATTCCCTGTAAGCATGAAAAACATACACGAACAACAGGGCGGTACGATTCACACGTACATGCGATTTCATTAATGTTGTTGCCAAATGCATTTTACTCAATCGGGTGTCGTGTGTACAGTGTGTATGTATGTGAGTGGAGGCGCAATGGCCCAGTGGTTAGGGCAGCGGACTCGCGGTCGTAGGATCGCGGTTTCGATT
>NW_021835911.1:0-5000 GCF_006345805.1 Octopus sinensis | reverse complement strand
GCAAAACAGATTGATGCAGAAGAAACAAGGAAACACGTCAAAGAAAATTTTCTTGAGGAATCTTGTCAAATATTCGTTGTTTTGTTTTTGTTTTTGTTTTTTGTTTTCATGCAATCCCTTTATTCGCCCACTATTCTTGGGAGGGGTTCTAAGAGTTGGAGGAAGAGTCAATAGGGTCCTATCCGAAGCGGCCGTCATTGCTGTTTCTAGTTGCATTCTCGAGCGTGAGGGGCTACTAACCCCAAGATTCTGAGTTCGATTCCTAGCAGTGACCTGAAAAATAATAATAATAATAATAATAATAATAATAATAATAATGATGATGATGATGATGATGATGATGACGATGCTGATGATGCTGATGATGATGATGATAATAATAATAATAGTAATGACAATAATAATGATGATGATGATGATGATGAAGATGATAATGATGATGATGATGATGATGATGATGATGATGATGATGATGATGATGGTGGTGGTGGTGATAATAATAATAATAATAATAATAATAATAATACTAATAATAATAATAATGATCATAATAATGATAATAATAATAATGACATGGAAACATACCTTAGGAAAATTTCTCCAGGACACCTGATGAAGCCTGGAGAGTGTATCAGCCGAAGCGTTGTGTTAACAACAAACAAAATGAGGACAAATATCCGTCGATTGTAAATAATATAAATAATGTAAATAATGAGCAAGTATGTCTATGGATATTGATTGTCAATCTGATTCTTCGTTTGCTCCTAGGCCTCCTACTAATTGGTTTGGCTCGAAGAGTCTGTCTTGCTATTCTTTTCTGCGTCCTTTTGATCACATGTTCGCAGTATCAGTGTTGTGACCTCTCAATGTGGAGAAGTAGGGACATGTTCTCGCGTGACTCGGCAATTTCCAAGCCACGCATCCTTTTGAGTTACTCCAAAGACCCTTTAATGCAGTGGATCTCAACAGGGTTCCATATGGCCATATGGGGCCATATAATACTTTGTGGTGTCCATGCAACAAAATATTAAATTGGGGATCCGTAAGAGTATTTTAAGGGCCTCTGAATATCTGTAGCTTTAGATGCATTTATTGGTTATGTATTGCAAGAAGCAGCGATGTTTCTTTCTCTAAACGTTGACGTAGATCAACCTACACAAGTTTATGTTTGGAACACAAAATAGGGATTTTGTAGGAAGTTTTTATAAAACTAGTTTTTAAACATTGAATAGCTATGGAAGACCCCAGAATAAAATAGTAATTAAAGACGTCTATAGATTAAATGATTGTTGAGAACCCCTGCTTTAGAGGAACCCAACTTCGGTCGCTTGTATTCGTGATGGTGCTCTTTCGGGCATTATTCAATATTCCTAATAACCATATATGAGAATAGGCACAGAAACCAAGACATGGCAAAAATTCCACACCATTAAATTCTATACCTCTACGGTAATTATATTACCATGCTCTACAGCTGCATGCTAAGAAAAGCAAATTCTATGCAATTGGCCTATGAAGAAAGAACTTCAATATAGTTTTAATGCTACAAGGATTCAGAACATCTCATAACATGAACGCATGTCGAAACAGGAGATGGAAGCAGACATTCAACCCAAGTCCAGATTAATACCCACAGAGGCCCTAAGCACTTAAAAGATGTTGGTCTCCCCACCAACCGCCATATATATGTAATTCGAAATATGAACCATAATAAACCATAAAATAATTTTTTACTTTTCAAATGAGTAAGATGGAAAATAATGTTTATATTTCAGAAGGTTACTGCTTTTCTTTTCTCTTTTTTTTTTTTTTTTGATGGTAGAGACTTTGATCTGGTCCTCGCCATAACACCATGACCACATCAAAATTATATCTCCGATCGTATAAATTACTTCGAATAATATTTTTAACAAGTTTAAAGTAATTTTTTTTTTTTTTGCACTGTAAACCAATTTATAAGTTCTGTTGTGCTTTTAATCAAGCGCTGATTCCGTCCATTTCTAATATAAGTAAGCCCTGCTGGACGTTATATTTTGGGGACATCCGAACCTTAAAAGAGGAAAAAGACAACTCAGCAACATAGCGTGTAAAGATATAAATACATATATATATAGGTATATACATACGTAAGTTTAAAAACAGAGATGTTGTTGTGTGTATGTGTGTCTGAGAGAGAGAGAGAGAGAAAGAGAGGGAGAGAGAGAGAGAGAGGGAGGGAGAGAGAGAGAGAGAGATAGACATTGAATGTGCGGGTACATATACTCTTTTACTTGTTTCAAACATTGAATAGCTACGGAAGTCCGCTATCAAATATTAGGATCTACTAAAGCTAACAAGGTACAGAGATTCTTGGCGGAGTATTGTGGGACATATCTCAAAACATCTCAGGTATGACCCCGCCATCATATTCCCTGAAAAGCCACTTTCCATGCCCCTCTGTTAATCCTAAAATATTCCGCGGTTCCTATGACAAAACCATTTACCATCATAATACCACCAACCTCAACAATGCCATCTTAAATTGACGCCGCCACCGCAGCCTCCATCACTGACACCAGCAGCAAATTAATTATCACCAACCACTTCAGCATCGACGCAACCACCACCACCACCATCACAACCACCACCAACACTACAACCACCACCACCACCACCACCATCACCACCATCACCACCACCACCACCACAACCACCACCACCACAACCACCACCACCACAACTACCACAACAGCCACCACCACCACCACCAACACCACCACCACCACCACTACAACCACCACCACCACCACCACTACAACCACCACCACCACCACCAACACCACCACCAACAACAACAACAACAGCAACAACAACAACATGACCATCGTCATCAACCCCCGCCAGCCCAAATAATAACAGACGTGGCTTCCCAACCACATGGTTCTGGGTTCAATCGCACTGCATGGCATCTTGGCCACATGTCTTCTACAATAGCATCGAACGAACAAAGTATTGTGGATTTGGTAAACGGAAAATGAAAGAACCCCGTCGTATATCCATACGTGTGTGTGTGTGTGTGTGTGTGTGTGTGGTGTGTGTGTGTGTGTGTGTGTGTGTGCTTGGCAACCGGTGTCGGTGAGTTTATGTCCCTTTGAGGTAGAAGTTTGGCAAAATGAAATGATAGAATAAGTAGCAGGCTTAAACAATTTTTTTTTTAAAAAGAACTGAGGTCGATTCCTTCGACTGAAATATGCTTCAAAGCAGCACGCCCATCTCCACCACCACCACCACCACCACCACCAACAACAACAACAACGACGACAACAACAACAACAACGACAACAACAACTACAACATGAACAACAACAACACCATCATCATTACACCCGACGCTGCTCTCTCCATCACCAGTATAACTATCATCATCACTAACATCAGCGCATCTAATACCACCACGGCCGCCGCCGCCACCATCACCACCACCACCACCACCACCAAAATACCACACGGCCCTCTCTCTCCCCCTCTCTCTCTCTTTCTCTCTCTCTCTTCCCCCCTCTCTCTCTCTAGCTTTAAGAACGGCAACAAAGACAGGTAAATACAATGGAGAATGATTTGTAACATAAACAGCAAACTACACAAGTAATGTTTGTTATTTTAACTGGTTGTAACAGTTCTTGTCGATGTGTGTGGAACGGTCTTTCGGTTGGAGATGTTTAGAGTTGGCTGTTTGTACAAAGGGCTTCGCTCTATTTTCTTTTTTCTTTGTTTTCTTTTTTTTTTCTTTTTCGTCTTAAATGTTTGTTACATATATATATATATATTCCACGTGAAATCTGGGAGGAAGGTTCAACACCAATACCACCACCACCACCACCACCATTACTACTACTACTACTACTACTTCTACTACTACTACTACTACTACTACTACTACTACCACTACTACCACTACTACTACTACTAATACTACTAATACTACTAATACTACTACTATTACTACTACTACTACTACTACTACTACCACTACTACTACTACTACTACTACTACTACTACTATACTAATACTACTAATACTACTAATACTACTACTATTACTACTACTACTACTGCTGCTGCTACTGCTGCTGGTGCCATGTTCCTTTGTTCTTCCCTTTGTTGCTGTTATTATTTATCAGTTTCACTGTGCGTGTGAAATCTTCTTTATGTGTGTGTGTGTGCTTGTATGTATACACACACAGATATGTATGTATGTATGTATGTATGTATGTATGTATGTATGTATGTATATATATATATATATATATGTACCCGCGCATTCATACACGCACATAACAATATCACTGTCTTTAAAGTTAAGTATGTGTATACCTATATGTATATATATATATATATGTATATGTATTTATATCTTTATGTTTGTGTGTGTTTTTGTATGTCTACATGTATTTATATGCGCACACATACACACACAAGTGTACACGCCCGGATATTTATATGTGCGTATATTATTTTCATAAATTACGTAGGTGTACGATACATACATACATATATATATATACACACACACATGCATACATACATGTACATTTTATATATATATATATACATATATATATATAGACTTATATATGTATACACACATGTATATATATATATATAAATATATTTATTTATATATATATATATATATAATGTTCTACACAACAATTGACTTCCGGTGGAGCTGCAGCTGCAAAACCAAGAAATAATACACAAAGGTGTGATGTCGCTTTTGTGTCAAAACCATGGCTGTAAAAGGAGAGGAGAGAGGAGAGCGGAGAAAAAGAAAGAAACAAAAAAGAAAAATAGAAAGGAAAAAAACAACAAACCAACACTGAATAAAATAACAAAAGGAAATAAATAATGAACAAAAAAAAACTAAGAATATCCTAATAGAGGGTAATTTAGAAACTTGATGACGTCATCTAAGTCATTCACGTAATCGGCTTCCCGTATGTTACACAATATGGGTAAGTGTA
>NW_021835910.1:0-35187 GCF_006345805.1 Octopus sinensis | reverse complement strand
TAGCATTTGTCCGTATAGCATTTGAAAGGGGCTAAAACAACAGTAACATCGTCCTTTACAGGACTGCCACGTTATGTTGGCATATAAACATCTATATATATAAAACTCAACTTGTGTGTCTGTGTGTGTATCTGTGTGTGTGTCTGTGTGTTTAACTTCCCGGCACATCTCCTCCTAGCCAACAAATCGTAGAACCACCAAAAGTGGGTCACTTAAAGTTTAGGCGAATGAAAATTGAACTGCGCTATTTCTGTTCCGAAATTCACCTCGCAAGTGCAAAAATCGATAATGTGTTTGTTTAGGCCTTATCCCATGCATTGAATAGTGAACTTTACTCAGTCATCTGTTTGACGTGAACTGTGTTCACCACGCATGCAAGCATGCGTAAATTGCATGAAAGATAAAAAATCAAGATATAAAAACGAATCGCCGTAAACATTGTAGAAATTCGGCAAGAAATGAATTTTCGGGATGTAGCCTGGAGGGTTTTTTCGTATTAATCGTTTGGACTTTGTGAACACATACCAATTGTTTTCAAAACATTTTTAACGCATTGAATTAAATGTGACCATTTTGCGTTGAGTCTGCAGTTTGAATCACTTTAACCAAATTCTAGCAGGCCGGATTTTTGATCATCACGATACATCGCCAGCGACTCCCTGAAACTCTCCCCTGAAATCCCCGTTGAGAAATCTATATATATAAAACTCAACCTGCTCGGGCGCTTTCAGCTGTCCAACAGGTTTCGACTAGACAACCCGAATGTGCCAATATGGACTTGGACCAATCGCATCGGATCGTCTAGATCGTACTTAGATAGAGGAGGCGCAATGGCCCAGTGGTTAGGGCAGCGGACTCGCGGTCGTAGGATCGTGGTTTCGATTCCCAGACCGGGCATTGTGAGTGTTTATTGAGCGAAAACACCTAAAGCTTCACAAGGCTCCTGCAGGGGGTGGTGGTGAACCCTGCTGTACTCTTTCACCACAACCTTTCTCTCACTCTTTCTTCCTGTTTCTTTTTTGTTGTACCTGTATTTCAAAGGGCCAGCCTTGTCACACTCTGTGTCACGCTGAATCTCCTCTCCTCGAGAACTACGTTAAGGTACACGTGTCTGTGGAATGCTCAGCCACTTGCACGTTAATTCCACGAGCAAGCTGTTCCGTTGATCGTATCAGCTGGGACCCTCATTGTCGTAACCGACGGAGTGCTCCTATACTTAGATAGAGTGTTTTGTAGGCCAGCGGATAAGGACAGCATAGAGTGTCCGCAATTCTACCTAGTCGACTACACGGACCACAAATTCGTGATCTGTACGATCGACTTAGATAAGCTACATAGACAGGGACCCGGCTACTGGAAGCTGAATGCGTCGTTAACGGCGTGCAAAGCCTACAGAGACCGGATTAGTTTATTAGTTTAGCGGGCGCTCACGGGGGCGATCATCAACAATAACTGGTGGTTTGCCCTCAAGAGAGCAATTAGAGTAGAGTCGATTAGGTTTAGTAAGACTCTATCTATTGAACGTAAGAAGAGAGAGCGGGATTTAGTTAAGAAACTAGACTAGGCTCTTGAGACTGGCATCGTGACTGACGTGTTGGCGGCAAGGTTGGCCCTCGACCAACACTTTGACACCAAACACGAAGGCTGCGTTGTCAGAGCTAAGCGAGAAGGGGACTAGAGCCGCTCGATGGGCCCGCGTGGCGGAGGCGAAGAGAGGCAACAAAGAAACCATTCGGTCTTTGGTGGACCAGAACGGGCGCGTGGTTACCGAACCGAAGAAGATGTGTGCGGTGTTTCAGCGACACTTTACTCAACTGCTTGGGACGAGCGGTGGAACGGACAACGGTACAGACTTTGGTGTGTACCTGGGCGGCCTACCGCAACTCTCGGACAGCGAGGCAGAGTGCTGCGAAGGACAGATATATGCCTGGGAAGTGGAAGAAGCAATGAAGAGTTGCACGAGAGGTAGATCGCCGGGTTTGGATGGTCTACCCTACGAGCTTTACACTTCAATGCCAGACTTGTTTGCGGGCCTGTTGGCAAACGTCTACTGCAACTGGCAGAAAAACGGGAGAATTCCTGCTTTTGTCTGTCGAGGGGTGGTGGCTTTGCTGAGAAATGACCCAAACAAGGGGGACGTCATAGGGAATTTTCGGCCCATCACTATGCTCAATGCAGAGTTGAAGATTTTGGCTAAGGTGCTAGCCAAGAGATTGGCGCTTGTCGTGGACAAGCTGGTTGGCAAGACGCAGACATGCGCCGTGCCGACCAGGTCGATACACGACAATCTCCATCTCATGCGCTTACATCATAGAGAGGGTGGGTAACGACGCTGGCGCGGGTGGGGCTTTGATCAATTTAGATCAGAGTAAAGCCTTCGATAGGGTCGACCATCGGTACCTGGCAGCTGTTCTCAAGTCAGCTGGCTTTGGTCCAGTCTTCCGCGGGTGGATCGCTGCTTTATACAGCAACATCTGCTCGGTGATACGGGTGAACGGTCACCTTTCGGAACCGTTTGACATCTCGCGTTCAGTCCGCCAAGAATGCCCTCTCTCCTCCATCTTGTACGTATTGACTCTCGAGCCATTACTGCGCAAGTTGGAGGCTTTGAGGGGTATCCCGCGCGATCTAGCTGGAAACAGCGTGTCTGCCTATGCCGACGACGTCACTGTGATGGTGTCGATCCACAGGCACATTGACCTGATTGGCGAGACACTAAACGAGTACGAAGCGGTGACAGGGGCAAAGATTAACGCGGAAAAGTCTGTGGGCTTGCAACTGGGCACCTGGAGGGGCAAGCCCATGCCGTCCAACAGCATCGTAGAGCGCTGGACAGACGGACCCGTTAAACTGCTCGGGGTCTGGTTCGGTTCGAACCTCCGGGTGGATAAAAACTGGGAAGAGGTGACGAGTAGGGTGGCACGTCTCACCCAGAAATGGGCCGAGAGGAAGCTGTCCCTGAAAGGTCGAGCGGAGGTGGCGAATGCGTACATCACATCCGTCATCTATTACCGCTTGACCGTCGTCATCTTGTCCCAACCGCTGGTTGGCCAAGCTAGTACGCCTGCTCTTCGACTTTTTGTGGAAGGGTCAGGTGCCACTGATCAGGCGATCCATCTGCTGTCAACGACCGCTGAACGGAGGCCTTGACATGCCGTGGTTACTGATGCACAGACATGCAGTCAGGCTACGGCATCTCAAGCGTTTCCTAGACGGTGAACAGGTGTGGTCGTCTTTTGTCAGACGCGACTTTCCGCAGCTCGTCTCTTTGATAGAGCTGCAGACCTGGATCAAACGTAGACCGAGAAAGGGCGCTTGGCACCTCGAGTGCCGTCAAGCTCTCTCCGCCCTCCGCCAGGCGGGCAATGCGATCGGTTTTAGTTCCACTCTAGCGTTCTATAGTGGGTTAATGGAGGAAAAATGCGACGACGTTCTCGGGGAAACTCTAGGCGTTGATGATAACGAACTGAGCGGTCTATTTGGAAGAACTTTCGGGCCGGGGCCAATGGATAATTTCCAAAGGTCCCTCGCCTGGCAGTGCTACCGAGGACTCTGCTTGTTCGAGATAAACTCTACTGGCACGGAAGTGCCGCCAGCCGGGCCTGCTCAAGGTGTTGCTAGGACGACGAAACCGTTCTGCATGCACTCGTCCAGTGCCCGAGTATTGCTGAACTATGGCTTTATGTCGAACAGCTACTGTCACGTATAGGACGGATCCGGCTATCAGCTGAATCCATAGTGAAGATTGCCCCCCATCGACCTCCTTTAACAAGGAGGGCAAGGCCGTTTTCTTGTGCCTAGTGGCTGTGGCGAAAGAGGTTATATAGTGGACCCGTTTGAAAAGGCTAAAGTCAGATACTTTCCTCTTTGGTCAAGGCCTCATCAACTTTTTCAAGTTTCACTTGAAAAGGAAGATGAGGTTAGAGAGGAGAGTGCTGTCTGATAGCAAGTTTTCTGAAAGGTGGGTGAATTGTGCCCGAATGGCCAGTATAAATGGACCAATTCTGAGGTTTCGCCTGTAATTGAAAAAGGTATTATAAAAGGAGAAAGGGGCTCTCTACCCCCCTTTTGACCAGGCTCCCGTTGGCTTTTATGCGTTCTTCCACCAGGAACCTTTCGTAACGCCTCCCTCTATTGGGAGTTTTTTCGTTGTTATATTATTTGATTGTTACACTGTTTTTACACGATTTTTTCACAAACGGACAAAACCCTTTGTAACCTTTCGTCCTGTTTTGTCCCTTTATGCTTTCCAATCATGTTTGTCAGCCCTTGTGGCCAATAAAAAGAATTAATTATTAAGGATGGAAAGTAGTGTGTAGCAAATCTCTCTATATATATATAAAGCTGAAGTTGTCTGTGTATGGCAGGTTTGGTAGCCTTCAACTAACACTATCTCCTTCGAGACCCTGCAGCGCAAGTTGACCAAAATTGAGAGTATGATAAAAGAAGGCTTGCTCTTCATTCTGTAGAAGATAAAATTCAAATCGGACCATGTTAACACCAAAAATTATTTACATCAAAAAGGTGCTTTTTTTTTCTATGAAAATCCCTTTTTTTACGATTTTTGACTGCTGTGTCACCATTTTTCGGTGTATTTCAACTGGGAAAATGTTCACTTAAAGAGAATAACAAGCTGCATAATGCAAAATTTTACTTTTCAAAAATTCCAATTGTCCAATTTGTCGAAACAAACCCAAGCAACATCGGGTGATACTGCTAGTCACTATATATATATATATATCATTTATATTTTAATTTCAGGATCCGAAAACTACATGAAGCTGGACTTATTGAAAAATGGAGACACAAGTGGTGGTCCGATTCTAACAAATGTTCAAAACAAGGCCCCCACAGTGATCCCTTGGAGTTATGGAGTCTCGCTGGGCCCTATTTCATCTACGTCGGTTTCATAGGCCTCGGCTTCATCATACTTGCAGCTGAAGGCATTTTTATAGTTTTCACTCGCCGGAAGTTTAAAGAAGATAACAACAATTCCACACAATCTTAAATGGTTTTATACATACATGCGCACGCACACACACACACATGCACACACACAGACACAGACACAAACACCTGAATGCATTGCACATAAACTGTTGAAAACAGAACCCTTGCTGCACTAAAATATATTTACTAAGCTGTTACTTCAAATTTTGTTATTCTGAGTTGTACATCTCCGATTCTGAAACAAAATACAAGGAATGCAACAAGCATGGATTATTCCGGGAATTGAAAACGAAAGGGAAGAATTTTTTTTTAATTTAAAATTTTTAATTTCTTATTTTCCGTTATAATTGAAGACAGCAGAGCCAGATGTGTGTGAATCTTGTATAAAAATAAATGGAGAACAGGATTTTTTTTCTTAAAAAACAGAAGCGAGAAAAAGAAGAAAGAAAGAAAGAGAGAGAGAGAGAGACTACACACTAGTAAACATTCACTCGCCAATCCCACATAAAATTTTAATACAGTTATAGTATGCTCTTGTGATTCCATAAGAGGTAACAATAAGAGGATTACTTCACATTTGCAAACTCATGGAAGAGCATCCTCTTTTTATAAAACTCATTTTGCTTTCTTTTATTGCAAGAAATGTTTTTAAGAAGATTCCTGTCCTGAACAAAGTATCTAAAATGTTTGGGGCTAAAAGTGGGTTTTGACACTTTGCTTTTATATATAAAAAAATTTGTTAGTCATATTAGCAGGTCAAAGATACCATCATTATATGCATTCTTTCTTAACCCGAACACAATAAGCTGTGGGTCAAAGTTCATGTTGCAAACATGAAGGCATTTTTCATGCAGCAGATCTAGGAAGCATTGCCAGAAGGCTTGTACATGTTCTCAATACCAAAACATGCAGTATTGTCTCTACTTCATGTTGACAAAAAGTGCACAGGTTGCTTTCAGCTAATTTGATCTTAAATAGGATAGAATTAGTTTTTAAAATATAATTCTGAACTGGAACCATCACAATTTAGTATCTGTTGTCGTCTTTACAGGTAGTACAAATATTTTTTTCCTATTCCAGTTCAACAAGCATACACTCTTCCCATTTATGTTTGAATTTTAAACAAACATCAACTGTGCTTAACACTTGGTAATACCGTTTGGCTCCTTTCTTGACAGACACGAGTCTCCGGATAGCTGTATTATCGTTGAAAAGAAGTAGGTTTGTTTATCTTTAACCTTGCTTGGTAGTCTTTAATGGCCCTGATAAGACCACTATAATGAAGAAAATTTGTACCTAGTTCAAAAGCATTCTGGAATACTTCAAGGGTGCGATATGACCCATCTAAGTTGATAAAATCACGAATCTGACTAAGACTTCTTTCAAACCACGTAGAAAAAAATTGCCTTTTTACGGACTTTTAAGTGTTCGTTATAGTAAATTGGTTCTATTATGAATTCATCAAATAAATTAGGCTCCGTCTTATTTGTAAACTTATCAAAAGCAGAAATACAATCATGCCAAAAATCATTCTTGATATCCTTGGCGAATTTACTCGGAAAAACGTTACCAAATACAGCTAAAGTTTTTAGTTTTGGGGAGGAGGCATAGCGCAAGTGTTTCCATTTGGATTCATAATTAATATCTAACAAATTTCTCATCCAGGATAACTGACATAAGCAGAAGCTTCCACCATACCAAGTCCACCTCCTTTAACAGGTTTACAAGCAACAACTCTCTTAATTTTATCAGGTTTTCCACTCCAGAGAAATTTAAATATTTTAATTTCCGGAGAAATTTACCCGGTGGATTCGGGAGTGTAAGGAAGAGAGAGTTCAATTTTGTAATGAGAAGTGACTTTATAACCGCAATTCTACCCGGTTATGTAATTATTATTTTCATTCATCTGTTGATTATTACTTGAATCTCAAATAGTTTATTTTCAAAATTCTTTTTAGCCATAACCTTTAAAACTATTGAAAATATTACACCCAGAGGCTTGAAATGTCTCCATAACATTTCGGTTCAGCACAAGAGACCATTAGAATAAGTGCTAGTCTCAAAAAATAAGTCCTGGTGTTGATTTGTTCGGCTGAATCCTTTCAAGGTGGTGCTCCAGCATGGTTGTAGTCTAATGAATAAAACAAATAAAAGAATATATATAGGAAAAAGCATTACCAATGAGAGAACAAGCAGGTACGCGGGGAATTAGATTAATCTCGAAAGAATTAGATTAATCTCGAAATCTGTTTCAAGGTTGATATATACAGATTTAGATAAATGGTAAAAGCAGCGCTAGATTAATCATTAAGCAAAGTAAACACGCGCTCAGGGCATCAAGGGGAGGAGGGGACACCACAGAAACGGTAAATGGTTTACGACACAAATGAAAATCACTTTAAACTTACTAAAATAATATTCGGGATGTCTTTATCTCTACTAAGTATAGATGTAGATGTGTTACCTAAGGTTAATTTTGCGGATCTGATCAAAGACTTTGCAATTAAAAAAGTAGGAGAAAACTTTTCAAATCTATATAAAGTGGAGGTTTAAATAAACATTATTTTCCATCTTAACGTTTTGTTTTGTTTTGAAAAAATAAGAATTTATTTTATGGTTTGTTATTGTTCATATTTTGAATTACATAATCTTTTATGGGGACACCAAAATCCTTTAAGTGCTTAGGGCCTCGATGGGTCTTAATCAGGCCCTGAGTAAAAGCATTTTCTTATCACCGTCCTCTACTTGACTAACGTTTGGTTCTGAAGCATTTGTATATTGATTTCTAAAGTTCAATGCCCAAGCGAAACACACACGATTGTCAAGCGATGGTGTGGGGAAAAACACAGACACACAAGCATATGCATGAATATATATATAGGACGAGCTTCTTTCAGTTTCCGTCTACCAAAGGCTTTAATCGGCCCGCGGCTATAGTAGAAAACACTTGCCGAAGGTGCCACGCAGAGGGACTAGACGGAAACTGGAAAGAAGCCCGTCGTATATATATATATATATATATATATATACATGTGTGTGTGTGTGTGTATTTGTGTGCCCGTGTTTGTCCCTCCACTATCGCTTGACACTCGACGTTGGTATTTACGTCCCCGTAACTTAGCAGTTCGGCAAAAGAGCCCGATAGAATAAGTACTAGGCTTACAAAGATTAGGCTTTGGAGTCGATTTGTTCGACTAAAGACAGTGCTCCAGCATGGCTGTAGTCAAATGACTGAAACAGGTAGATTTTTATTCACCTTACTTCGAGGTGTGCTGATAACACGGGACTGACTTTGTACCCCAACTTAAGTACCTAATTCAAATGAACCTTAATTATACATACATACATACATGCATGCATATATATATATATATATATATATATATATATATATACACCAACCTACTAAGTGATAATACTTATCCAATATACTGTTGGTATAATATCCAAATTATTAATACGCAAGTGTTTTTAATTGCAATGCAATTAACTTGCTTATTTTATTAAATGGATGAAGGTAAAGAAATATTTTACCATTAATTTATAATACAAATAAGAAAATGGAGAAACAATTTAGTTATTATTATTATTATTGATAAATGTAATAATAATAATAATAATAATCCACCTGCAAGGTCATGTGCTGTTTATCTTGATATGAGATCACCATGTCGCGCACATATGGTTGTGATGCATGTGCCTGGTGTACCTTTATCAGACGGGTAGTCATGATGGGTATATTGGGCTTCGTATATTTTACCCCAGTGTCACTTTGATGGCATGAACTGCTCTCTCACTCAATAATAATAATAATAATAATTCAGAAGAAATTCAAAAGATAGTGCTCATGGGAACTGCTCATATCCTACGCAAAATACTTTCTATGTAATCTCAAGGTTTAAAACAAACATTTTTTTTAGACATCCACTAGTACAACACAAAAAACAACCAAAATATATGGCACACTAGGCATAACAACAACGTGAACTTACAACCTGTTGTCTCTTGAGGTCTCCGGGTGAGACTTGGAGCCAACTTGTACAAATATAAAGCAAAAGTCAAACATATAATAATAATAAGAAGAAGAAGAAGAAGAAGAAGAATAACAACAACAATAATAATAATAATAATAATAATAATAATCATAATAATAATAATAATAATAATTAAATATTGTTTGTGTAGTTATGCTTATTTATGTATTTATACACATGTAAAAGTGTATATACTTTGCTTATGTATGTATATATATATGTCTGTATGTGTATATGGATATATGTTTATATTTATATATATTAAATTGTACGTGTATTCTGTTTCATGTATATATTTATATTTTGAAAGTTCTCTATAATCTCTGACGAGCCCTATGGTTATATATAAGTACCTCATTTTTAAATGCCTACAACCTCAATATAATTGACAACTAGAGGCACTGAAAACTACTTTTTTCCATAGGCTGAAACAGCTGTAAGAGTGATTTTAATGATTCCAATAATTTATATTAAGGTTTTCATAATTGTATTGTTATCTTATATGTATTAAATTTTAATGTATATATGAATGTTATTATTGTTCTCATTTTGTTAAATAAATAAGTCAACATTCTAATATCCTATAGCTGATAAACCAACTAAATTGATTCTCCATTTTCTTATTTGTATTATATATATATATATATATATGTATGTATGTATGTATGTATGTATGTATGTATGTATGTATGTATGTATGTATGTATGTATGTGTATATAGTTGAAATTTATAGAAAAACAACAAAACGAAGACGTGTATTAGACGAAGTAGGTGTATTAGTTTGACGCTGGGGAAAGTGAGAAAGTCTTTAAGGAAACCAAAGCATTCCTTAAGACGGCAGAATATGATTCAAGGGAAATTTGGCTGCTATCTAGAGTACGCCGAATGATTATCGCCCGGTTTGTTTGGACCGTGCGTGGTAAACACAAGGGCTGACAATCAAATCGTACAGCTGTTGTAAGAAGTGATATTAAAATTGTAATAAAATCATTATTTCACATTGACTAGTTGATATATCTCTGATTGGTCAAAATCTGTTCCAGTACAATCCGCATCAAAAGCAATATTTATAGACACTCCACACCCTTCATTGTTCATAACCAATTACAATAAAAACTACATAACACCTAAAAATGCTTATTGCAGTAACCCAGTGAACTTACATTTCGTTTCAATATACATATACTTGTAGTGGGGTTTAAAATTTACTACCACTGTTTCGATAGCAGAATAAAATCTACAATCATTAAGTAAATTTTAAATACATAAACTGGCAAGCTAAAAAAACAGAAGATGATCCATTCACCAGCTATCATGATGAACAAGTGATGTTTTAAAGAAAAGTAAGTATGTATAGTGTATACTCATGTACAATTATAAACTAATGAATATGTCTGTAAGTATGTATGTGTTCTAAGTTCGAACCAATGGCCATAGTTGTAAGTCTCTCTACTCCAAAGTCTGAGATCTTATCTAAATTACCTTTCTGATTATGCTTTAAGTGACCATACCAGTTCGCTACAGGCTTTTTTTTAGCGGGCCAAAACTATAAACTAAAGATAAAACTCGAAATATAGGATTACTTTGACCTCGTTACTTTTAGAATATCGTTTACTTATTCACTCTCTCAATAAATTTGAAAGAGTTATTGGAGAAAGAACGGTTGTCCTGCCAAATATATTGAAAAATAGATTGGAAGAGATGTAGTGAGAAGTAGAAAAGTTATAAAAGATGGATGCCAGGGTGTCGTAATATCCATGATGAAAGTGCACTGTTAATTGATGTTAATTTGCTTACGTTCCCCTAACATAGCGGTTCGGGAAAAAGAACCGATAGAATAAGTACCAGGTTTAGAAATTAAATGTACTACGGTTGAATAGTTCGACAAAACCTTTAAAGACTGTGAAGATTTTAGAACATTTATAAATAGAAGTTCTTACAGCTGTTTCCAGGATATTTATTATATCTCTTCATCGGGGACGGTGTGAGAAAATGGTTAAGCAATAGTTAATTTAGATAAGATACGAAATAGAGAGTGAAGTGGAGAAATGAAAATAGGTGTGAGATATGTAGGGATATTGCATTTGTAGAGAGAAAGAGAAAGGGAGTGAGAGAGGCAGAGAGATGGGGGAGCGAGAAAATATGCATAAGGAGATGAAAGGATAAAAATCTGATATTTATTACAAAATGTAGTATTTACAATTCGCATGAAAAGACTATCACAGATTTTAAAAATAATTTTGGTACACACACACACACACACACACACACACACAACACACACACATTAACATATGTATGTATGTATATACATTTATATATTTACTCCCATACATATATCTGTGTGTGTGTGTATTTATTTATATATATTATGTGGTAAGGTTTCAACAAATAGATAAATTTTAAAATAATTGTAGGCCCTGTCATCAAGTTATATAATAGGTAAAAGTACGTAAATATATGACCATTAAATGATCGTATTGTTTCAATTAGAGACTCATTGTACAGGATCACAATATATATACATACTTATATATATATATATATATATATATATAATATATATATATATATATATATATATTATATATATATATATATATATATATATATATATATATATATATATTGTGTGGTGTGGTTTCAACAAGTAGATAGATACATGTCAAAATAACTGTAGGTTATAGATATAAAAATAACTGTTGTCTCTGTCTGTGCCATTGCGCCATAATGCCGTCGAGACGTAAGTCATGAAACGGTGCGCATTCTCTTCCAGTGTGCGGAGCTTTCCAGTGTGCACTTGCATATACAAGTTATTTACAAAACGTAGATAAAAGTACGTAAATATATGGAAAAATATTATATACATTGTTCTTCGTTATCAATTATTTACCGATAGTATAAAGTTTGAAAAGGAATCTGATAATTTTTGACCATTAAATGATCGTATTGTTTCAATTAGATTCATTGTACAAGATCACTGAAATATAATTTCATAAGAAAAATATGTGCATATATACAAGTAGTGTGGAGCGACTGACCTCCCTTGTTCGAAGGTTATATGGATACAGTTTGTGTATCAAATAGCTAACTTAAGGCGATGGCCTCATGGAGCTAATAAGCGGACAGCTTTTTTCTTATTTTTATAAGAATGCCATATTAGTATGGCGATAACTATATATATATATATATATATATATATGAGTATAGAGAGGCAATAGAAAACAAAGAGATGACACCAGTAAAACCAAATGTTATGTAATGAATTTCATTCGCTCATGTTGTTGAGTGATGTTCCCAAATATGGTTTTCCAGTGTCGAAAGATTATTAGTTTGGTAGAACACTTCCGGAAGAGAGTTTCTGTATTTCAATATTTCGCTTAGGCATAGCGAGGGTAATAATCTGGTGTAGAACTCGATATACATATAGTCCAGAACACAATGTTTTATGAGTATACAGTGGCAATAGAAAACAAAGATATATATTTATGTGTGCGTGTATGTTTTGTTAATACACTGGTTTTCTCTTTGAAAATATTTAACGCTTTGATGGAGTTTAAACAATGGAGTTTTTCTGATTTGCCTTCTCATATATATTATGGTATCAATGCTGCTGAAAATGACATCAAAGAATCACACCTGATCTCCTTCGACCAACTGAAGTTAGGGAAAGAACAGCACCTTTTGCAGGATAATCCAATGGCAAAGAAATTCGGTCAATTAAATGCTTGAATACGAGACGTGAAAGGAATATTTCAGTTTTTTGGGGGGATTATTCAAAAGTATAAGGAAATATCGATGTACTTCCATTCAAATTTTGCACTTGTCCTTTTGCTGTTTTAAATAAACACACAAGTAAATTATTTCTTCGTTTTTGTGTAGAAGTATCATGCGAGTATGGATGTGTGTGTTCACAAATATACACTCAAATGTAAAACACACACGCATATATATATATATATATATATATTTCTGTGTATATATCTGTGTACTTTATTTGTCCGTCTGTGAGTGTTTATATATAAATTACTTGAAACAACTTTTTTCATCTTATTTGAGGAATTGACAGCTTATTCAGCTTAAGTAATACAATGGAATATTTAGATGGTTTATACGTTAATAACGATAACACTACATTGAAAGCTTAATTACTGTCTTTAGAGCTTTTGATTTCGTTTCCCATCACAATCACCGCCGATCACCATAGCAATATTACAGTATTACAACTGAACAAATGGCAAGAAAAATCTATATCTAGTTGGGAGGTAATCGAAACAATTCGATGCCTTTCTGACGAATGCCATTATTTCTTTATTGATGAGCCGAGTTTATTGTTTTTTCTAAATATTTATTTGTTTTTTGTTGTTGGTGGTGTTGTTGAGTATTTTTACTGGTTTGTTTTTGTATACGATAGTTTGGTAGAACATTTCGTGCAGTTTCTTACTGCCTTGATACATTTTCATACAGCCGCCATTGATAATGTCCTACATAACTGCTGAATCAGTTTAATACAACCGTTGATACGAGCGTTACATTTTTTCTCTCTGTCTTTGACGAACGGTGGAATAATGTAGTTTGAAGAATACCGAAAGAAATTATCACAGATAGTAATGCTCAAAATATTGTTGTGCTCTGCGACCCTCCGAACGTTGAAACGCTCTTTTCAAATTTCAACAGTGGTTGTAAGATGGTTTTATTTTAAATCCGATGTTTAACAATGGTCATAGAGTTTCGTTTCCTGTGATTGATTAACAATGATTGAAAAATTCTCTTTCAGTAGTCATGGACGTTTGCAGTTTCTGTTCAGTGCTTGTGTGCCGTTATACAGTTTCTGTAAAAGAGAAAAACATTCATTATAAACAGTATAATAACGTAAAATACTATATATTTATCAGCTGATTCAAATATGCTTATGTAAATGCGTTTATAGCTGTGTAATAAGAAGCTTACTTCCCAGTCACATGGTTCTGGGTTCAGCTTCACTGTGTGGCACCTTGGACAAATGTCTTCTGCTATATCCTCCGGCCAACTAAAACCTTGTGAGTGAATTTACGATTCTTTGGGACTTTCCAGTATATACAGACAGAACCACCAAAGATAATAAAGTGGATATTGTTGAGAAAGACCAAAGCAACAAAGTCGGTTTATTGATCAACATGAGTAGAAAGGCCAACGACAATGTCCCTCACAATTGGCTCTTGGAGTATTTGAGGACGCTTACCAACTTTTTGGTAAGATCACGAGCTAAAGGAGGAACAAAAGCATGTTCCTTAAGGTATTCTCTCAAGAAAGTACGGGCCATAAATCTTGGTTTGTGAAAGTGCACATAAAACGTTAACTTTTTCAGAATCTCGTTCATGCTCTACTATTTCATGAGGATTCTGGAGTCCCTATATGCGCACGTTGTGGTGGTTAACTTTACCGCTTAGATGAAAAGTAGCTTCTGCACTAAAGATCAATCGAGTCAAAAATCTGTCATCTTCTATGTCCTCTAAGAGAGCGTTGCTAAATTCCACATATTTTCTTTTGTTGCCAACATCAAGAGCTTGTACATTTTGTAATATGTATGGCTTCATGGTCATTGCCTTAACACACGCCATTACAGCTATGTGAGATAATACAAATTCTCTGCTAACGCTAGCACAGACTTCAAACGCCTGTTGAATTCTTCGCACATTTTCCCCAGAGGTCTGCGTTCGACTTGGACTTTTCCCTTTGCACAAGCATCCAGTTTCTTCATACCAACGACGGATGGTTCTTTGACAGTGGTGGAATAACACCAAAACGGTTACGAAGCGTAAGCTTAGACAGGAAAAAAGATAGGAGAGGAGACAGACTAGAATGCGCGTGATCTGTGTGGCGGATCAAAAGGAAAGAAAGTAGTTCAAGTAAGGCAAAGAAAGATGGCCGATGGTCACGTATGAGCAACGAGAGAGTAAAGGAGGAAGAGTGGGAAATATATATATATATATTCCAATACCAACAACAGCAGCAGCAGCAGCAACAACAACAACAACAACAAGAACAACAACAACAACAACAACAACAACAACAACAATAATAATAATAATAATAATAATAATAATAATAATTAATAATAATAATAATAAGGATTATTATGAAGTAGCATAGCATTACTTTTAATTCTCTTTATATACAGCTTTACATATATGTATACATATAAATATATATATATATATATCTATATCTATATCTATATATATATATATATATTTCTTTATATTTCTTTATATTCTTTATACCCCCTTTACATCTCCTTATATCCCTTTATATCTTTATACTCTACATTTTTATATTTTTCTATACTTACACTTTTTATACATTTTTTATCCCTCGTCCTGAATTCTCGCCCCTCCATCTTCACGTCTATATATGTATTTATTTATTTACATTACTTCAACATCCAAATTTCCTCATTCTACATTGAGAGAAGAAAGAGATGGAGGCTTCAATTCTATGCTGCTGCCGCATTATGTCGTACGCGAATGAGAGGATTTGCATCACCAACCAAGAATTTTTGATGTAACACATGTCCTTGTGGAAACTGTTGTGCGCGGCTGAAGAAGGCCACAGACATACATTATGCATTGTTATAAATCTGTCTAATAAAGGCCCGAAACATATGTACCGCTGAATCCTTCGCATCATGTTTTTATTTTGATCAATATATATATATATATATATATATATATATATATATATATATATATACATATATATACATATACATATTATACATATATATATATATACATATATATATATATAACATATATATATATATATATATAATATATATATATATATATATATATATATATATATATATATATTATATATATATAATAATAATAATAATAATAATATTAGGGAGTAAATCCAAACTTACAGTCAAAAATTAGATTTAGGATTAAATCTAATTTTAGAGTATAAATATATATTATATTAAATTAGAGCTAAAACCACTATTAGGCAAACCAAACAGCGAAAATCATAAGCCAATACATAGAAATAAAATTAATTAAAAAATATATAAAAAATATAAAATATAAAATATAAAATATAAAATATAAAATATAAAATATAAAAATCCAATTCAAATATTTAAATTAAAGTTAAATTTTCTTTTAAATTAATCAAATTAATAATTTAAACTTATAAATTATAAATATATATATATTTTTATTATTATTTTATTTAATTATTTATTTATTTTTTATTTATGTTTTTTTTTTATTTATTTTTTTAACTATCAAAAAGTATTAAAAATTTAATATAAGATAATGAGTAAAAACACTACGATCGTTTCATGCCCGTAACCAATTCGAATAACAATAATTTAAATTCAATTAATAATTCGAGTTATGGTTACAGTCAATCCTCAGGTTAATTGTAATATCATCTGTCCATCATTTACTCTCTTTCTATCTCTTACTCCTCCGTCTCCCCTTTCCTCAGCTGTCCATCATTTACTCTCTTTCTATCTCTTACTCCTCCGTCTCCCCTTCCCTAGCTGTCCATCATTTACTCTCTTTCTATCTCTTACTCCTCCGTCTCCCCTTTCCTCAGCTGTCCATCATTTGCTCTCTTTCTATCTCTTACTCCTCCGTCTCCCCTTCCCTAGCTGTCCATCATTTACTCTCTTTCTATCTCTTACTCCTCCGTCTCCCCTTCCCTAGCTGTCCATCATTTACTCTCTTTCTATCTCTTACTCCTCCGTCTCCCCTTCCCTAGCTGTCCATCATTTACTCTCTTTCTATCTCTTACTCCTCCGTCTCCCCTTCCCTAGCTGTCCATCATTTACTCTCTTTCTATCTCTTACTCCTTCGTCTCCCCTTCCCTAGCTGTCCATCATTTACTCTCTTTCTATCTCTTACTCCTCCGTCTCCCCTTTCCTCAGCTGTCCATCATTTACTCTCTTTCTATCTCTTACTCCTCCGTCTCCCCTTCCCTAGCTGTCCATCATTTACTCTCTTTCTGTCTCTTACTCCTCCGTCTCCCCTTTCCTCAGCTGTCCATCATTTACTCTCTTTCTATCTCTTACTCCTCCGTCTCCCCTTCCCTAGCTGTCCATCATTTACTCTCTTTCTATCTCTTACTCCTCCGTCTCCGCTTTCCTCAGCTGTCCATCATTTGCTCTCTTTCTATCTCTTACTCCTCCGTCTCCCCTTTCCTCAGCTGTCCATCATTTACTCTCTTTGTATCTCTTACTCCTCCGTCTCCCCTTTCCTCAGCTGTCCATCATTTACTCTCTTTTTGTCTCTTACTCCTCCGTCTCCCCATCCCTAGCTGTCCATCATTTACTCTCTTTCTATCTCTTACTCCTCCGTCTCCTCTTTCCTCAGCTGTCCATCATTTACTCTCTTTCTATCTCTTACTCATCCGTCTCCCCTTTCCTCAGCTGTCCATCATTTACTCTCTTTCTGTCTCTTACTCCTCCGTCTCCCCTTCCCTCAGCTGTCCATCATTTACTCTCTTTCTATCTCTTACTCCTCCGTCTCCCCTTTCCTCAGCTGTCCATCATTTACTCTCTTTCTGTCTCTTACTCCTACGTCTCCCCTTCCCTAGCTGTCCATCATTTACTCTCTTTCTATCTCTTACTCCTCCGTCTCCCCTTCCCTAGCTGTCCATCATTTACTCTCTTTCTATCTCTTACTCCTCCGTCTTCTCTTTCCTAAGCTGTCCATCATTTACTCTCTTTCTATCTCTTACTCCACCTTCTCTCCTTTCCTCAGCTGTCCATCATTTACTCTCTTTCTATCTCTTACTCCTCCGTCTCCCCTTCCCTAGCTGTCCATCATTTACGCTCTTTCTATCTCTTACTCCTCCGTCTCCCCTTTCCTCAGCTGTCCATCATTTACTCTCTTTCTATCTCTTACTCCTCCGTCTCCCCTTTCCTCAGCTGTCCATCATTTACTCTCTTTCTATCTCTTACTCCTCCGTCTCCCCTTTCCTCAGCTGTCCATCATTTACTCTCTTTCTATCTCTTACTCCTCCGTCTCCCCATCCCTAGCTGTCCATCATTACTCTCTTTCTATCTCTTACTGCTCTCGTCTCCCCTTTCCTCAGCTGTCCATCATTTACTTCTTTCTGTCTCTTACTCCTCCGTCTCCCTTTCCTCACCTGTCCATCATTTACACTCTTTCTGTCTCTTACTCCTCCGTCTCCCCTTCCCTAGCTGTCATCATTTACTCTCTTTCTATCTCTTACTCCTCCGTCTCCCCTTTCCTCAGCTGTCCATCATTTACTCTCTTTCTATCTCTACTCCTCCGTCTCCCTTTCCTCAGCTGTCCATCATTTACTCTCTTTCTGTTCTGTCTCTTACTCCTCCGCCTCCCCTTTCCTCAGCGGTCATCATTACTTCCTTTCTATCTCTTACTCCTCCGTCTCCCTTCCCTAGCTGTCCATCATTTACTCTTTTATCTCTTACTCCTCCGTCTCCCCTTCCTCAGATGTCCATCATTTACTCTCTTTCTGTCTATTACTCCTCCGTCTCCCCTTCCTCAGCTGTCCATCATTTACTCTCTTTCTATCTCTTACTCCTCCGTCTCCCCTTTCCTCAGCAGTCATCATTACTCTCTTCTGTCTCTTACTCCTCCGTCTCTCCCTTCCCTAGCTGTCCATCATTTACTCTTTTTGTGTCTCTTACTCCTCCGTCTCCCCTTCCCTAGCTGCCATCATTTACTCTCTTTCTATCTCTTACTCCTCCGTCTCCCCTTTCCTCAGCTGTCCATCATTTGCTCTCTTTCTATCTCTTTAACTCCTCCGTCTCCCCTCCCTAGCTGTCCATCATTTACTCTCTTTCTATCTCTTACTCTCCGTCTCCCCTTCCCTAGCTGTCCATCATTTACTCTCTTTCTATCTCTTACTCCTCCGTCTCCCCTTCCCTAGCTGTCCATCATTTACTCTCTTTCTATCTCTTACTCCTCCGTCTCCCCTTCCCTAGCTGTCCATCATTTACTCTCTTTTCATCTCTTACTCCTCCGTCTCCCCTTCCCTAGCTGTCCATCATTTACTCTCTTTCTATCTCTTACTCCTCCGTCTCCCCTTTCCTCAGCTGTCCATCATTTGCTCTCTTTCTATCTCTTACTCCTCCGTCTCCCCTTCCTCAGCTGTCCATCATTTACTCTTTTGTATCTCTTACTCCTCCGTCTCCCCTTCCTCAGCTGTCCATCATTTACTCTCTTTTGTCTCTTACTCCTCCGTCTCCCCTTCCCTAGCTGTCATCATTTACTCTCTTTCTATCTCTTACTCCTCCGTCTCCTCTTTCCTCAGCTGTCCATCATTTACTCTCTTTTATCTCTTACTCATCCGTCTCCCCTTTCCTCATGGATCCATCATTTAATCTCTTTCTGTCTCTTACTCCTCCGTCTCCCCTCCCTCAGCTGTCCATCATTTACTCTCTTTCTATCTCTTACTCCTCCGTCTCCCCTTTCCTCAGCTGTCCATCATTACTCTCTTCTGTCTCTCTACTCCTACGTCTCCCCTTCCCTAGCTGTCCATCATTTACTCTCTTTCTATCTCTTACTCCTCCGTCTCCCCTTCCCTAGCTGTCCATCATTTACTCTCTTTCTATCTCTTACTCCTCCGTCTTCTCTTTCCTAAGCTGTCCATCATTTACTCTCTTTCTATCTCTTACTCCACCGTCTCCCCTTTCCTCAGCTGTCCATCATTTACTCTCTTTCTATCTCTTACTCCTCCGTCTCCCCTTCCCTAGCTGTCCATCATTTACGCTCTTTCTATCTCTTACTCCTCCGTCTCCCCTTTCCTCAGCTGTCCATCATTTACTCTCTTTCTATCTCTTACTCCTCCGTCTCCCCTTTCCTCAGCTGTCCATCATTTACTCTCTTTCTATCTCTTACTCCTCCGTCTCCCCTTTCCTCAGCTGTCCATCATTTACTCTCTTTCTATCTCTTACTCCTCCGTCTCCCCATCCCTAGCTGTCCATCATTTACTCTCTTTCTATCTCTTACTGCTCCGTCTCCCCTTTCCTCAGCTGTCCATCATTTACTCTCTTTCTGTCTCTTACTCCTCCGTCTCCCCTTTCCTCACCTGTCCATCATTTACACTCTTTCTGTCTCTTACTCCTCCGTCTCCCCTTCCCTAGCTGTCCATCATTTACTCTCTTCTATCCTTACTCCTCCGTCTCCCCTTTCCTAGCTGTCCATCATTTACTCTCTTTCTATCTCTTACTGCTCCGTCTCCCCTTTCCTCAGCTGTCCATCATTTACTCTCTTTCTGTCTCTTACTCCTCCGTCTCCCCTTTCCTCACCTGTCCATCATTTACACTCTTTCTGTCTCTTACTCCTCCGTCTCCCCTTCCCTAGCTGTCCATCATTTACTCTCTTTCTATCTCTTACTCCTCCGTCTCCCCTTTCCTCAGCTGTCCATCATTTACTCTCTTTCTATCTCTTACTCCTCCGTCTCCCCTTTCCTCAGCTGTCCATCATTTACTCTCTTTCTGTCTCTTACTCCTCCGCCTCCCCTTTCCTCAGCTGTCCATCATTTACTTCCTTTCTATCTCTTACTCCTCCGTCTCCCCTTCCCTAGCTGTCCATCATTTACTCTTTTCTATCTCTACCTCCGTCTCCCCTTTCCTCAGCTGTCCATCATTTACTTCTTTCTGTCTCTTACTCCTCCGTTCCCCCTTCCTCAGCTGTCCATCATTTACTCTCTTCTATCTCTTACTCCTCCGTTCCCCTTTCCTCAGCAGTCCATCATTACTCTCTTTCTGTCTCTTACTCCTCCGTCTCCCCTTCCTAGCTGTCCATCATTTACTCTTTTCTGTCTCTTACTCCTCCGTCTCCCTTTCCTCAGCTGTCATCATTACTCTCTTTCTGTCTCTTACTCCTCCGTCTCCCCTTTCCTCAGCTGTCCATCATTACTCTCTTTCTATCTCTTACTCTCCGTCTCCCTTTCCTCAGCAGTCCATCATTAACTCTCTTTTCTGTCTCTTACTCCTACGTCTCCCCTTCCTAGCTGTCCATCATTTACTCGCTTTCTGTCTTTACTCCTCCTCTCCCTTTCCTCAGCTGTCCATCATTTACTCTTTCTATATCTTACTAATTCCGTCTCCCCTTCCCTAGCTGTCCATCATTTACTCTCTTTCTATCTCTTAACTCCTCCGTCCCCCTTCCTCAGCTGTCCATATTTACTCTCTTCTATCTCTTACCCATCCGTCTCCCCTTTCCTCAGCAGTCCATCATTTACTCTCTTTCTGTCACTTACACCTCCGTCTCCCCTACCCTAGCTGTCCATCATTTACTCTCTTTCTATCTCTTATTCCTCCGTCTCCCCTTTCCTCAGCTGTCCATCATTTACTCTCTTTCTGTCTCTTACTCCTCCGTCTCCCCTTTCCTCAGCTGTCCATCATTTACTCTCTTTCTATCTCTTACTCCTCCGTCTCCCCTTCCCTAGCTGTCCATCATTTACTCTCTTTCTATCCCTTACTCCTCCATCTCCCCTTTCCTCAGCTGTCCATCATTTATTCTCTTTCTATCTCTTACTCCTCCGTCTCCCCTTTCCTCAGCTGTCCATCATTTACTCTCTTTCTATCTCTTACTCCTCCGTCTCCCCTTCCCTAGCTGTCCATCATTTACTCTCTTTCTATCTCTTAACTCCTCAGTCCCCTTTCCTCAGCTGTCCATCATTTACTCTCTTTCTGTCTCTTACTCTCCGTCTCCCCTTCCTCAGCAGTCCATCATTTACTCTCTTTCTGTCTCTTACTCCTCCGTCTCCCCTTCCCTAGCTGTCCATCATTTACTCTTTTTCTGTCTCTTACTCCTCCGTCTCCCCTTCCCTAGCTGTCCATCATTTACTCTCTTTCTATCTCTTACTCCTCCGTCTCCCCTTTCCTCAGCTGTCCATCATTTGCTCTCTTTCTATCTCTTACTCCTCCGTCTCCCCTTCCCTAGCTGTCCATCATTTACTCTCTTTCTATCTCTTACTCCTCCGTCTCCCCTTCCCTAGCTGTCCATCATTTACTCTCTTTCTATCTCTTACTCCTCCGTCTCCTTCCCTAGTGTCCATCATTTACTCTCTTTCTATCTCTTACTCCTCCGTCTCCCCTTCCCTAGCTGTCCATCATTTACTCTCTTTCTATCTCTACTCCTCCGTCTCCCTCTCCTAGCTGTCCATCATTTACTCTCTTTCTATCTCTTACTCCTCCGTCTCCCCTTCCTCAGCTGTCCATCATTTGCTCTTTCTATCTCTTACTCCTCCGTCTCCCTTTCCTCAGCTGTCCATCATTTACTCTCTTTGTATCTCTTACTCCTCCGTCCCCCTTTCCTCAGCTGTCCATCATTTACTCTCTTTTGTCTCTTACTCCTCCGTTCCCCTTCCCTAGCTGTCCATCATTACTCTCTTTCTATCTCTACTCCTCCGTCTCCTCTTTCCTCAGCTGTCATCATTTACTCTCTTTCTATCTCTTACTCATCCGTCTCCCTTTCCTCAGCTGTCCATCATTTACTCTCTTTTGTCTCTACTCCTCCGTCTCCCCTTCTCAGTGTCCATCATTTACTCTCTTTCTATCTCTTACTCCTCCGTCTCCCCTTTCCTCAGCTGTCCATCATTTACTCTCTTTCTGTCTCTTACTCCTACGTCTCCCCTTCCCTAGCTGTCCATCATTTACTCTCTTTCTATCTCTTACTCCTCCGTCTCCCCTTCCCTAGCTGTCCATCATTTACTCTCTTTCTATCTCTTACTCCTCCGTCTTCTCTTTCCTAAGCTGTCCATCATTTACTCTCTTTCTATCTCTTACTCCACCGTCTCCCCTTTCCTCAGCTGTCCATCATTTACTCTCTTTCTATCTCTTACTCCTCCGTCTCCCTTCCCTAGCTGTCCATCATTTACGCTCTTTCTATCTCTTACTCCTCCGTCTCCCTTTCCTCAGCTGTCCATCATTTACTCTCTTTCTATCTCTTACTCCTCCGTCTCCCTTTCCTCAGCTGTCCATCATTTACTCTCTTTCTATCTCTTACTCCTCCGTCTCCCTTTCCTCAGCTGTCCATCATTTACTCTCTTTCTATCTCTTACTCCCCGTCTCCCCATCCCTAGCTGTCATCATTTACTCTCTTTAATCTCTTACTGCTCGTCTCCACTTTCCTCAGCTGTCCATCATTTACTCTCTTTCTGTCTCTTACTCCTCCGTCTCCCCTTTCCTCACCTGTCCATCATTTACACTCTTCTGTCTCTACTCCTCCGTCTCCCCTCCCTAGCTGTCCATCATTACTTCTTTCTATCTCTTACTCCTCCGTCTCCCTTTCCTCAGGGTCCATCATTACTCTCTTTCTATCTCTTATCCTCCGTCTCCCCTTTCCTCAGCTGTCCATCATTTACTCTCTTTCTGTCTCTTACTCCTCCGCCTCCCCTTTCCTCAGCTGTCCATCATTTACTTCCTTTCTATCTCTTACTCCTCCGTCTCCCCTTCCTAGCTGTCCATCATTTACTCTCTTTCTATCTCTACTCCTCCGTCTCCCTTTCCTCAGCTGTCCATCATTTACTATCTTTCTGTCTCTTACTCCTCCGTCTCCCCTTCCTCAGCTGTCCATCATTTACTTCTTCCTATCTCTTACTCCTCCGTCTCCCCTTTCCTCAGCAGTCCATCATTTACTCTCTTTCTGTCTCTTACTCCTCCGTCTCCCCTTCCCTAGCTGTCCATCATTTACTCTTTTTCTGTCTCTTACTCCTCCGTCTCCCCTTTCCTCAGCTGTCCATCATTTACTCTCTTTCTGTCTCTTACTCCTCCGTCTCCCCTTTCCTCAGCTGTCCATCATTTACTCTCTTTCTATCTCTTACTCCTCCGTCTCCCCTTTCCTCAGCAGTCCATCATTAACCTCTCTTCTGTCTCTTACTCCTACGTCTCCCCTTCCTAGCGTCCATCATTTACTCTCTTTCTGTCTCTTACTCCTCCGTCTCCCCTTTCCTCAGCTGTCCATCATTTACTCTCTTCTATCTCTTACTCCTCCGTCTCCCTTCCTTAGCTGTCCATCATTTACTCTCTTTCTATCTCGTACTCCCGTCTCCCCTTCCTCAGCTGTCCATCATTTACTCTCTTTCTATCTCTTACCCTCCGTCTCCCCTTCCTCAGCAGTCCATCATTTACTCTCTTTCTGTCACTTACACCTCCGTCTCCCCTACCCTAGCTGTCCATCATTTACTCTCTTTCTATCTTATTCCTCCGTCTCCCTTTCCTCAGCTGTCCATCATTTACTCTCTTTCTGTCTCTTACTCCTCGTCCCCCTTTCCTCAGCTGTCCATCATTTACTCTCTTTCTATATTCTTACTCCTCCGTCTCCCTTCCCTAGCTGTCCATCATTTACTCTCTTTCTATCCCTTATCCTCATCTCCCCTTTCCTCAGCTGTCCATCATTTATCTCTTTCTATCTCTTACTCTCGTCTCCCCTTCCTCAGCTGTCCATCATTTACTCTCTTTCTATCTCTACTCCTCCGTCTCCCCTTCCCTAGCTGTCCATCATTTACTCTCTTCTATCTCTTACTCCTCAGTCTACCCTTTCCTAAGATGTCCATCATTTACTCTTTTCTGTCTCTTACTCCTCCGTCTCCAATTCCTCAGCTGTCCATCATTACTCTCTTTCAATCTCTTACTCCTCCGTCTCCCCTTTCCTCAGCTGTCCATCATTTACTCTCTTTCTGTCTCTTACTGCTACGTCTCCCCTTCCCTAGCTGTCCATCATTTACTCTCTTTCTATCTCTTACTCCTCCGTCTCCCCTTCCCTAGCTGTCCATCATTTACTTTCTTTCTATCTCTTACTCCTCCGTCTCCCTTTTCTCAGCTGTCCATCATTTACTCTTTTCTATCTCTTACTCCTCCGTCTCCCCTTCCTCAGCTGTCCATCATTTACTCTCTTTCTGTCTCTTACTCCTCCGTTTCCCCTTTCCTCAGCTGTCCATCATTTACTCTCTTTCTATCTCTTACTCCTCCGTCTCCCCTATCCTCAGCTGTCTATCATTTACTCTCTTTCTATCTCTTACTCCTCCGTCTCCCCTTTCCTCAGCTGTCCATCATTTACTCTCTTTCTGTCTCTTACTCCTACGTCTCCCCTTTTCTCAGCTGTCCATCATTTACTCTCTTTCTGTCACTTACACCTCCGTCTCCCCTTCCCTAGCTGTCCATCATTTACTCTCTTTCTATCTCTATTCTCCGTCTCCCTTCCCTAGCTGTCCATCATTTACTCTCTTTCTGTCTCTTACTCCTCCGTCTCCCCTTCCTCAGCTGTCCATCATTTACTCTCTTTCTATCTCTTACTCTCCGTCTCCCTTCCCTAGCTGTCCATCATTTACTCTCTTTCTATCCCTTACTCCTCCATCTCCCCTTTCCTCAGCTGTCCATCATTTATCTCTTTCTATCTCTTACTCCTCCGTCTCCCCTTTCCTCAGCTGTCCATCATTTACTCTCTTTCTATCTCTTACTCTCCGTCTCCCTTCCCTAGCTGTCCATCATTTACTCTCTTTCTATCTCTTACTCCTCAGTCTCCCCTTTCCTCAGCTGTCCATCATTTACTCTCTTTCTGTCTCTTACTCCTCCGTCTCCCATTTCCTCAGCTGTCCATCATTTACTCTCTTTCAATCTCTTACTCCTCCGTCTCCCCTTTCCTCAGCTGTCCATCATTTACTCTCTTTCTGTCTCTTACTGCTACGTCTCCCCTTCCCTAGCTGTCCATCATTTACTCTCTTTCTATCTCTTACTCCTCCGTCTCCCCTTCCCTAGCTGTCCATCATTTACTTTCTTTCTATCTCTTACTCCTCCGTCTCCCCTTTCCTCAGCTGTCCATCATTTACTCTCTTTCTATCTCTTACTCCTCCGTCTCCCCTTTCCTCAGCTGTCCATCATTTACTCTCTTTCTATCTCTTACTCCTCCGTCTCCCCTTCCCTAGCTGTCCATCATTTACTCTCTTTCTATCCCTTACTCCTCCGTCTCCCCTTTCCTCAGCTGTCCATCATTTACTCTCTTTCTATCTCTTACTCCTCCGTCTCCCCTTTCCTCAGCTGTCCATCATTTGCTCTCTTTCTGTCTCTTACTCCTCCGTCTCCCCTTTCCTCAGCTGTCCATCATTTACTCTCTTTCTGTCTCTTACTCCTCCGTCTCCCCTTCCCTAGCTGTCCATCATTTACTCTCTTTCTGTCTCTTACTCCTCCGTCTCCCCTTTCCTCAGCTGTCCATCATTTACTCTCTTTCTGTCTCTTACTCCTACGTCTCCCCTTTCCTCAGCTGTCCATCATTTACTCTCTTTCTATCTCTTACTCCTACGTCTCCCCTTCCCTAGCTGTCCATCATTTACTCTCTTTCTATCTCTTACTCCTCCGTCTCCCCTTTCCTCAGCTGTCCATCATTTACTCTCTTTCTGTCTTTTACTCCTCCGTCTCCCCTTTCCTCAGCTGTCCATCATTTACTCTCTTTCTATCTCTTACTCCTCCGTCTCCCCTTTCCTCAGCTGTCCATCATTTACTTTCCTTCTATCTCTTACTCCTCCGTCTCCCCTTTCCTCAGCTGTCCATCATTTACTCTCTTTCTGTCTCTTACTCCTCCGTCTCCCCTTCTCCTGTTCAGTGTGTCCATCATTTACTCTCTTTCTACTCTTACTCCTCGTCTCCCCTTTCCTCAGCTGTCCATCATTTACTCTCTTTCTATCTCTTACTCCTCCGTCTCCCCTTCCTCAGCTGTCCATCATTTACTCTCTTTCTGTCTCTTACTCCTACGTCTCCCCTTTCTCAGCTGTCCATCATTTACTCTCTTTCTATCTCTTACTCCTCCGTCTCCCCTTCCTCAGCTGTCCATCATTTACTCTCTTCTGTCTCTTACTCCTACGTCTCCCCTTCCCTAGCTGTCCATCATTTACTCTCTTTCTATCTCTTACTCCTCCGTCTCCCCTTTCCTCAGCTGTCCATCATTTACTCTCTTTCTGTCTCTTACTCCTCCGTCTCCCCTTTCCTCAGCTGTCCATCATTTACTCTCTTTCTATCTCTTACTCCTCCGTCTCCCCTTTCCTCAGCTGTCCATCATTTACTCTCTTTCTATCTCTTACTCCTCCGTCTCCCCTTTCCTCAGCTGTCCATCATTTACTCTCTTTCTGTCTCTTACTCCTCCGTCTCCCCCTTCCTCAGCTTTCCATCATTTACTCTCTTTCTATCTCTTACTCCTCCGTCTCCCCTTTCCTCAGCAGTCCATCATTTACTCTCTTTCTGTCTCTTACTCCTCCGTCTCCCCTTCCCTAGCTGTCCATCATTTACTCTTTTTCTGTCTCTTACTCCTCCGTCTCCCCTTTCCTCAGCTGTCCATCATTTACTCTCTTTCTGTCTCTTACTCCTCCGTCTCCCCTTTCCTCAGCTGTCCATCATTTACTCTCTTTCTATCTCTTACTCCTCCGTCTCCCCTTTCCTCAGCAGTCCATCATTAACTCTCTTTCTGTCTCTTACTCCTACGTCTCCCCTTCCCTAGCTGTCCATCATTTACTCTCTTTCTGTCTCTTACTCCTCCGTCTCCCCTTTCCTCAGCTGTCCATCATTTACTCTGTTTCTATCTCTTACTCCTCCGTCTCCCCTTCCCTAGCTGTCCATCATTTACTCTCTTTCTATCTCTTACTCCTCCGTCTCCCCTTTCCTCAGCTGTCCATCATTTACTCTCTTTCTATCTCTTACCCCTCCGTCTCCCCTTTCCTCAGCAGTCCATCATTTACTCTCTTTCTGTCACTTACACCTCCGTCTCCCCTTCCCTAGCTGTCCATCATTTACTCTCTTTCTATCTCTTATTCCTCCGTCTCCCCTTTCCTCAGCTGTCCATCATTTACTCTCTTTCTGTCTCTTACTCCTCCGTCTCCCCTTTCCTCAGCTGTCCATCATTTACTCTCTTTCTATCTCTACTCCTCGTCTCCCCCTTCCTAGCTGTCCATCATTTACTCTCTTTCTATCCCTTACTCCTCCATCTCCCCTTTCCTCAGCTGTCCATCATTTATTCTCTTTCTATCTCTTACTCCTCCGTCTCCCCTTTCCTCAGCTGTCCATCATTTACTCTCTTTCTATCTCTTACTCCTCCGTCTCCCCTTCCCTAGCTGTCCATCATTTACTCTCTTTCTATCTCTTACTCCTCAGTCTCCCCTTTCCTCAGCTGTCCATCATTTACTCTCTTTCTGTCTCTTACTCCTCCGTCTCCCATTTCCTCAGCTGTCCATCATTTACTCTCTTTCAATCTCTTACTCCTCCGTCTCCCCTTTCCTCAGCTGTCCGTCATTTACTCTCTTTCTGTCTCTTACTCCTACGTCTCCCCTTCCCTAGCTGTCCATCATTTACTCTCTTTCTATCTCTTACTCCTCCGTCTCCCCTTCCCTAGCTGTCCATCATTTACTTTCTTTCTATCTCTTACTCCTCCGTCTCCCCTTTCCTCAGCTGTCCATCATTTACTCTCTTTCTATCTCTTACTCCTCCGTCTCCCCTTTCCTCAGCTGTCCATCATTTACTCTCTTTCTATCTCTTACTCCTCCGTCTCCCCTTCCCTAGCTGTCCATCATTTACTCTCTTTCTATCCCTTACTCCTCCGTCTCCCCTTTCCTCAGCTGTCCATCATTTACTCTCTTTCTATCTCTTACTCCCCGTCTCCCCTTCCTCAGCTGTCCATCATTTACTCTCTTCTGTCTCTTACTCCTCCGTCTCCCTTTCCTCAGCTGTCCATCATTTACTCTCTTTCTATCTCTTACTCCTCCGTCTCCCTTTCCTCAGCTGTCCATCATTTACTTTCTTTCTATCTCTTACTCCTCCGTCTCCCCTTTCCTCAGCTGTCCATCATTTACTCTCTTTCTGTCTCTTACTCCTCCGTTTCCCCTTTCCTCAGCTGTCCATCATTTACTCTCTTTCTATCTCTTACTCCTCCGTCTCCCCTTTCCTCAGCTGTCTATCATTACTCTCTTTCTATCTCTTACTCCTCCGTCTCCCTTTCCTCAGCTGTCCATCATTTACTCTCTTTCTATCTCTTACTCCTCCGTCTCCCCTTTCCTCAGCTGTCTATCATTTACTCTCTTTCTATCTCTTACTCCTCCGTCTCCCCTTTCCTCAGCTGTCCATCATTTACTCTCTTTCTGTCTCTTACTCCTACGTCTCCCCTTTTCTCAGCTGTCCATCATTTACTCTCTTTCTATCTCTTACTCCTCCGTCTCCCCTTTCCTCAGCTGTCCATCATTTACTCTCTTTCTGTCTCTTACTCCTACGTCTCCCCTTCCCTAGCTGTCCATCATTTACTCTCTTTCTATCTCTTACTCCTCCGTCTCCCCTTTCCTCAGCTGTCCATCATTTACTCTCTTTCTGTCTCTTACTCCTCCGTCTCCCCTTTCCTCAGCTGTCCATCATTTACTCTCTTTCTATCTCTTACTCCTCCGTCTCCCCTTTCCTCAGCTGTCCATCATTTACTCTCTTTCTATCTCTTACTCCTCCGTCTCCCCTTTCCTCAGCTGTCCATAATTTACTCTCTTTCTATCTCTTACTCCTCCGTCTCCCCTTTCCTCAGCTGTCCATCATTTACTCTCTTTCTATCTCTTACTCCTCCGTCTCCCCTTCCTTAGCTGTCCATCATTTACTCTCTTTCTATCTCTTACTCCTCCGTCTCCCCTTTCCTCAGCTGTCCATCATTTACTCTCTTTCTATCTGTTACTCCTCCGTCTCCCCTTTCCTCAGCTGTCCATCATTTACTCTCTTTCTATCTCTTACTCCTCCGTCTCCCCTTTCCTCAGCTGTCCATCATTTACTCTCTTTCTATCTCTTACTCCTCCGTCTCCCCTTTCCTCAGCTGTCCATCATTTACTCTCTTTCTGTCTCTTACTCCTACATCTCCCCTTTTCTCAGCTGTCCATCATTTACTCTCTTTCTATCTCTTACTCCTCCGTCTCCCCTTTCCTCAGCTGTCCATCATTTACTCTCTTTCTATCTCTTACTCCTCCGTCTCCCCTTTCCTCAGCTGTCCATCATTTACTCTTTTTCTATCTCTTACTCCTCCGTCTCCCCTTTCCTAGCTGTCCATCATTTACTCTCTTTCTATCTCTTACTCCTCCGTCTCCCCCTTCCTCAGCTGTCCATCATTTACTCTCTTTCTATCTCTTACTCCTCCGTCTCCCCTTTCCTCAGCTCTCCATCATTTACTTTCTTTCTATCTCTTACTCCTCCGTCTCCCCTTTCCTCAGCTGTCCATCATTTACTCTCTTTCTGTCTCTCTCAATTACACTAAATGTTCCATGTCAGTATCAAGATTTCATGTCTCTATTATTTGTATCAATAAATTAATTATTTCATATTCCGTTCTGTTTTTGTGTTTCGTCCTTCATCTTTCTCTCTAAATTATATCCTGCAAGAACCTAGTCCCCGTATTTCACTTACCTTGCCAATATGCTCTCATTTTGTCTTTCATAACACAATTAAGGTTGTTTTAGTAAATTCTTTTAATAAGTTAATCAATATAGTATGGTTTCAGATTTTAGCATAAGGTCTGCAATTTTAGGAAATGGTGTCAATCTACGAAACTGACCCAAGTGCTCAGCTGGTACTTAATTTATCGAATGGATGTAATTTAAAGAAGACCTCAACCGAATTTTGAACTGGGAATACAAATAGACGTACGAAAACATGCCGGACATTTGTCCGAAGCACTAGCGATTCTACCAGAGTGACGTCTTACTTAATAGGATAAAAATGAAAGAACATTTAATTTTTGTATTCGGTGTGCAAACCGACCTGAATAAGAGCTTACGAAAAACAGTAAAGGATGTTATCAAACGAATGATTAAAGAAACAAACGATCTATTGATTAATTAATTGGTGGAATTGTAAACAAATTGGAGTATTACAAATCAGTGAAATACAACCAATACGTATGTCTACTATAGGCATACTAACCTGTCGCAAGATAAATGAAATGCAAAAATAAAACTTTGTGCCAATCAAATGAAGTCGAGTATCACAATCACTCGATGCGACCAGCGATGAAACAAGCAAAACACCGATATGTGACAGTGAGATCTTTGATATGTGTGTGTGTTCTTATGTATACGTATGCGGCCGTATGTGTGTGCGTGTGCGTTTATGTGTGTGCGTATGTGTGTTTGGGTGTGTGTGCGTTCGAGTGTGTCCATCGGGTTTAGGCGTATAATAATTCTACAGTCGGTTTACTTGGTAGATATACAACTTACCAAGCATTCGTTTATTTTGCAACATATCCACCATAAAGAACAACGTCTGCAACTTTGCCATTGACTCCCAGCCACCACAACCACCAACGGGCGCACACAGGCACATCTCTCTCTTGCAGCCATAAAGCTCAGTACCAATATCAACAACATTAACATTTTAAAATTCCTCAGCCATTTCCACCAATTTCGCATCATATAGCGACTCACGTCCACCAAAAGGACACACTATCATTGGTATATTAATTTTGTCTACAATTATATATACCTAACGCACTCAATAGTTATCTATTGAACTGGCTGAAAGATATCATGATCCGGAATCTGTTACGGAGCATTTGACAACAGCATAACTCGACGATTATGATCCCAATTATGTATGATCTTAAAAAAGGTTACTACAAATATGTGGTGTGTTTAATATGTAAACTGGACCCAAGTGTGTAAAGCGTTCCAATATGTCTCTACTGAAACAATAACACGTTAGTTTACATTAGCTCAATTTGTGTCGTCCTCAAATGGATTACGAATAAAGCAAGAAGCGATGATAATCAGATGACTTGATGTACAGATGTGAAGTTTACATTTCTACTCTCAATAAAACCAGCATTTAGAAAGTCTCCCCACATTATAGGGATGTGTGAAGCTCGCCAATGAAAATGAGGAACTCACTCACCTGCAGCTATTGACGTTGATGCTTGATCGGGAGTGGTAATTCAGTGGTAGTGGCTGGTTGTTCAGTGCTTGTTTGTCCACTAATGGTAGCGAAGAATTCATTGGTAGCAGATGACAATTCAGAGGGCATTGGGGGCTGTTCAGAGGTGGTTGTTGGTTGTTCACCGCTGCCAAAGGATTCACTGGAACTAGAGGGTTGTTCAATGGAGGTTGATGATTGCTCAGCGGTTGTTTGTGTATCTGTTGACGATTGCTCCGCTGAAGTGGGTATAGACGTCAATTCAGTGGTTGTGAATGGTTACCCAGTTGGAGGTGAAGAAGGAGAAAAGAAGAAAAAGAAATCGTAGAAGAAAATAATTATGTTCCAAAACGGCTTTTACAGTGTTGTGCACTCAATAACCGCTAATATGTGTCTATAGATATATTACTGTTCTCTCGCAAGTTCTCTTGAAAGGGGCCAATATAAATATATACCTTTCCCTCTATCGCCGCCCCCTCCGTCTCATCATTTAATCCCCCTCATCATATACACTCTTTCTATCTCTTACACCTCTGTCTCCTCGTTCCTAAGTCGTCCATCATTTACTCTCTTTCTATCTCTTACTCCTCCGTCTTCTCTTTCCTAAGCTGTCCATCATTTACTCTCTTTCTATCTCTTACTCCTCCGTCTCCCCTTTCCTAAGCTGTCCATCATTTACTCTCTTTCTGTCTCTCTCAATTACACTGAATGTTCTATGTCAGTATCAAGATTTCATGTCTCTATTATTTGTATCAATAAATTAATTATTTCATATTCCATTCTGTTTTTGTGGTTCCTCTTTCATCTTTCTCTCTAAAATATATTTTGCAAGAACCTGGTCCCAGTATTTCACTTACTTTGCCATTCTGCGGTCGTTTTGTCTTTCATAACTCCTGGAATATTTTCAATACTTTCAGTGACTAGCAGCAACATTGATTCATTCTGTTGTAGCGAGCTTTTGAATGTCATCTCAACGTCGGCAACCAAACTACCATTGCTGAAATAAAGAATAAGAACGAATTCAAACAACATATTTCCACCATCTGAAAATATTTGCCATGTTTTACAATACGAATCGATTTCTACCTCTAATAACCTCAAACCAATTTTGTGTTCCCCTTTCTCGTTGAAATCCCCGATATCATACTTGCCTTTCATGATTTCTAAAAAGAAAGAAAGACAATACAAATTGTGTACTATGGGCGATCAAATCGCTCGGTCTCCTACCCTAAAATTTCGAGCCAGGAACCTATAGTAGAAAAAGAATATTCGTTAATGTGCCATGAATCGAACACCAAAAATTTTCATTCAGAGGTATCCTGATTTGAAGTTAACATGAACATATATATTATATACATATATATATATATATATATATATATATATATATATATATATATTATATATATATATATATATCGGTGCCCCAGCATGGCCACAGCTCATAAGCTGAAACTAGAATCAATCAATCAATCATATATATATATATATATATATATATATATATATATACTTCCAACAATTGAGGGTAAAATTAATTAATTAATCAATTTCACCAAGTGTTCAGTATGCAAAGGGACCATTTAGGGCGAATTCAAATTATTACATTATATAAAAGGGCTTAGTAAAATAAATTACTTTGCCGCATACTGAACTCATTAGAAATAGCAGCTAAAAAAACATTTATAAAACTATTTCTAATACTTAAAGAAAACCTCTCTCATATAGTGTTTGCTCAATTCAACTCACGGAAGTATGGGGGGTAGAGACATTAAAAAATCATATGCAAAGGTTATTTGAGAACGTACGTTTCAAGATTAGTCAAAATCGACATTTCTATCATCAGCTCAGAACTCCCTGGTTTGGATTTGAAAACACTGAAAGTAGGAGCATACCCCTTCGGCCTCCTATCGCTTCTGAAGATCCGCTCGTAACTAACAGTGCCAACAAACTCAAAAATGCAAGCGAAGAATTTCTGCTCTCCCCTTTCCACCAGCGTGGGTTAAAATCAGCAAACACTATGCTTTTTTCGGTAAAATCCGAGGCATTTAAATAGAGAGAGATGAATTATAATTTCAACAATTGAGGGTAAAATTAATTAATTAATCAATTTCACCAAGTGTTCAGTAAATGCCTCGGATTTTACCGAAAAAAGCATAGTGTTTGCTGATTTTAACCCACGCTGGTGGAAAGGGGAGAGCAGAAATTCTTCGCTTGCATTTTTGAGTTTGTTGGCACTGTTAGTTACGAGCGGATCTTCAGAAGCGATAGGAGGCCGAAGGGGTATGCTCCTACTTTCAGTGTTTTCAAATCCAAACCAGGGAGTTCTGAGCTGATGATAGAAATGTCGATTTTGACTAATCTTGAAACGTACGTTCTCAAATAACCTTTGCATATGATTTTTTAATGTCTCTACCCCCCATACTTCCGTGAGTTGAATTGAGCAAACACTATATGAGAGAGGTTTTCTTTAAGTATTAGAAATAGTTTTATAAATGTTTTTTTAGCTGCTATTCTAATGAGTTCAGTATGCGGCAAAGTAATTTATTTTACTAAGACTTTTATATAATGTAATAATTTGAATTCGCCTTAAATGGTCCCTTTGCATACTGAACACTTGTGAAATTGATTAATTAATTAATTTTACCCTCAATTGTTGAAATTATAATTCATCTCTCTCTATTTAAATGCCTCGGATTTTACCGACAAAAGCATAGTGTTTGCTGATTTTAACCCACGCTGGTGGAAAGGGGAGAGCAGAAATTCTTCGCTTGCATTTTTGAGTTTGTTGGCACTGTTAGTTACGAGCGGATCTTCAGAAGCGATAGGAGGCCGAAGGGGTATGCTCCTACTTTCAGTGTTTTCAAATCCAAACCAGGGAGTTCTGAGCTGATGATAGAAATGTCGATTTTGACTAATCTTGAAACGTACGTTCTCAAATAACCTTTGCATATGATTTTTTAATGTCTCTACCCCCCATACTTCCGTGAGTTGAATGAGCAAACACTATATGAGAGAGGTTTTCTTTAAGTATTAGAAATAGTTTTATAAATGTTTTTTTAGCTGCTATTTCTAATGAGTTCAGTATGCGGCAAAGTAATTTATTTTACTAAGCCCTTTTATATAATATATATATATATATATATAAATATATGTGTGCGTGTGTGTGTGTACACATAGCTACATACATACACACACACACACACATGTATATATATATATATGTACATACATATATATACAAATATGTATATATATATATATATATATATATATATATATATATATATATATATATCGACAGT
>NW_021835909.1:30000-38026 GCF_006345805.1 Octopus sinensis | reverse complement strand
AATCAATGCAGAGAAAATGAGGTATTTTTTAATTATTTTACTTTATATCAGTGTATGTGCGTACGTTGCAAATGGAAGCCTGAATGTGTACGCCTCTGTATAGAGACACGTAATTGCCTTCCGAGCACGTTTGTGTATTTATATATATACTTACATACATATAAGTGTGTGTGTGTGTTTGTCTGTGTGTATGTGTATGCGAGTATGTGTGTATGTGTTTCTGAGTGTGTGTTTGGGCGTGTGTGCTTGTGTGTGCGAACGTGTGTATGTGTGTGCGAGTGTGTGTCTCTTTGTGTGTTTGTATATTTGTGTGTGCGAGCATGTGCGTTTGCGTATGTGTTTGTTAGTGAGTGTGTGTGTTTGTGTGTTTGTGTGTGTTTCTGAGTGTGTGTTTGTGTTTTTGAGTGTGTATATGTGTGTGTGACTGTGTGTGTTTGTATGTGTGCGTGTGAGAGAGAGTGTATGCGTTTGTGTGTGTGTGTGTGTTTGTGCGTGTGTTTGTGTGTGTGTTTCTGAGTGTGTGTTTGTGTTTTTGAGTGTGTATGTGTGTACGAGCGTGTGTATGTGTGTGTATGACTCTGTGTGTTCGTACGTCTTTGTTTGTGTGTCTGTTTGTGTGTGTGTTTATGTGTTTGTAAGTGTGTGTCTATGTATGTGTGCGAGCGTGTGTGTGTCTGTGTTTGTTTATTTGTACATTTGGGTTTCTATCTTCTAAAACAAATGTTCGAAAGGTGAACAGAGGAGATAGGTCACAATGTCTAATCGAATTGCTAGCGTTGATTTGTGTTGTGCTTCTTCTTCCATCATTATTAACCCCTTGTTTACTTTACGTAAAACGAAAACAGTATATTAAATCAAAATAAACTCGACAAATTGCAAACAAACCATTAAAAATTCTCAAACCCAATTTATCTACATTCATAGGTTACATGCTTGAGGACGTGGATAATTACTATATAAAAGTCTTGCCTTTTTCTTCGTATATTTTGTACAGGGTTCAACCAGATGAAGAAGGGCAGCGCCCATGAACTTTATTTCAGTGAATGGCAGTCAGACTGATGGTAGCAAATTCTGCTAAATTTTTGTAACTATTACTAACTGGACGGCTCTGAAACTGCATACGTGTCTGGCTGTCGTGCTGAAAAGAGAGCTGACTTATATAACTTTTTAAAAATAACGAAGTTGAGAATGTGTTTTGATTGTATAGTTTACAGTGACCCCTCCTTACTTCGCGGTTCAACTATCGCGGATTCACGACTTCGCGGATTTAAAATATATATATATATATATGAACGCCTAAAGGTTTTCATTAAATCCATTAAAATATTAATAATAAATATTATTTCCTAGTCTAGGAACAATAAAACAAGCATAAAATAGCCAAAAAGCATATACAGGGGTATTTGAACTTAAGACGGGCTGTGATTGGTGCAATGGAGAGAGACGGCGAATCACAGCTTTCTATTTTGTAATCTGGCCTGTGTAACAGTAACAATCTTTATTTTTTTAAAATCTAAAGTGTTATTGCTTAACAGTTGTCCTTGTTATTAATAGACTACTGTAATGGGTTGGTTGTTAATAGTGCAGGGAGGGTTTTAAAAGTCCAAATACACATTAAATAAATACTGTAAATATGGTGTCCCTACTTCGCGGAGATTCAGTTATCGCGGCCGGTCTTGGAACCAATCTACGGCGATAAACGAGGGAATACTGTATTTAGGATTTAATCAGGTAGAAGAGGCAGTGACCATGGGTTTCGCATGTCCCTCCTAGGCTGGTGAGATACTTACGGTTGATTTTTCACAGCTGAAGTTTGTATCTGAGGGGAGAACTTCGGAAAGGACAAACCAATGATAAAAGTTTAAAGTATCTGATCAAATTGAGGAATTAAAAGCAGCCAAATATATTTCAAGTGATGCATCAGCATCATCTCGACCTGGAGAAACATTGATTCTCCGAGTGCGACATATATAATTTATTTTCCACTCTGTATATTTTTCTCAGTCAAAAAAAACAATGGGAGAGCACAACGATGTGTTTAGTAAAAAATATCTACATTATTTACATTTGACGGATATAGCATCGGTCCATCACAAATGGGATATTTAAGAACTGGTTTAGGAGCATCCAGCGGTGCAGATGTGTTTCTTCGGGTGATACATAAATAAAACTCGTTTAAAATGACAGTTCTGCAGTGTATCTTTTCATTTCGTTTAAAGTAAAGTAACAAAACAAAGAATATATCTTCATTTATATAGAAGATCAAACATAAAATAATATCTGCCAAAAATAAAAGAAAACACACAAACACACATAAAATTATTCTTAAGGTCTATTCGAACTCGTAAGGAAATTATTCATTATATTTCTGCCGTCGAGAGAATTTCTCACTGAAGACAAATAAGTGCAATAGTTATAAATACACTAAGTCGGTTCGAAGCGTTCCTTATCGAGGCCGAGGGGTGTATGTATTTCGGATCAGTTATCCCTTATCCCGCACTATGTACAACAAAGATCGTGTGATCATAGCGCAGCGGTTCAGCAGCTTTAATTGTCACCAAACGACAACTACTAACCTCTAACTTCTTTCCTTTTCTCCTGGAAGAGATTTCAAACTGTTTTACCCGATCGATTTTAATGATAAACCTTCAAGAGGCGGTGTGTAAGGAAGTGAAGTCTACAGAAGCGAAATTATGTATAGAAACGATTGTGGTGTGAATGACACAACAACAAACCATAGCGAACACTAAAGAAACATAAGGATAATTTTATAGCTTAACCAAAATATAGACACACAAAGCAACAAAAGGATGATTTTATAGTTAAGCCAAAATACTGAGATACAAATCCAATAAAAATAAAACATACTGGGATATTCAACAAATATATATTAGATTCGGCAAGCTATTTCAGTCTCTTAGACATAATATGGTAAAGTAGACAGAAATGGTTTGCCTATAATAACAAATTTCTCCGGAATCTTTGATTCATTTTCTTTTATTTGAAAAACATATTAGATTCAATAAGCGCAAAAATTTAGTCAAATAACAAACCTTACACAATAGAATCGCAACACTAGTACAATTAAGAAGTTTAATAATATCGAAAATAAATGTAAATATACTCTGTCTATAAGTGTATAATATTACACAACGGTCTATAAAAGTGTCTACTGGGTGAAAATATTTCAAATTGAGAAATAAAATGAGGTGTGTACATCTAGTTGTTTGTCTTTGAAAAGCAAAAAGTTGCTAAACCTATATTGAGTAAAAGAGTAAGTTATATCCAACTGATTGATTCCATTCGAAAAGATATTAGTCTGGCAGTGTATTCAGTTGTCGGTTATCATACATTTCGTATCACAAGTATGGGGCATAATTTACGTGGCACACAAATGTGTGATATAAGTTTACGTGTGAGGCAATTGTTACATAACTTTAGCTATAGGCATGCTAATATATGACCTAAGTTGGACTCCTCATTCGCATAATCACCGAACGTGGAGCTTAACTATAGTCTGTCCATAGCACTTACTCAGCAGTACCTTATATTTTTGGGTTTTCTTGACACCGTTAACTCGCAGAACCCTCTCTCTAGCTATATATATACATATATATATATATTATATATATATACATTCAAAATGTGAACGCGTGTGTACCGTTGGCGATTTGTTTTCCTCTGTTTTCCTTTCTCTGGATCTTTCCTTTTCCTATGTTTCCGACGAAGAGCTCCGCTCGAAACGTTAAACCCTCCTTCTTTCCTTCTTTCCTGAGCGTTCAATAATACTATATTTGTTCCACGTCCTCGCGTTGTGATTTTTTTGTGCTTTCATGTTTGGATTAACTATATATACATATATATACAATATATATATATATATATGTTTGTGGTCTGTGTTTGTCCCCCACTATCGCTTGACAACTGATGGTGATGTGTTTACAGCCCCGTACCATAGCGGTTCGGCAATGAAGAACGATTGCATAATAAGTACTTAAAAAAAAAAGACTCCGCCGGTTACGAAGACGAGGGTCCCAGCTGATACGATCAACGGAACAGCTTGCTCGTGAAATTAACGTGCAAATGGCTGAGCATTCCACAGGCACGTGTACCCTTAACGTAGTTCTCGGGGATAATCAGCGTCACACAGAGAGTGACAAGGCTGACTCTTTGAAATACAAGTACAACTCATTTTTGCCAGCTGAGTGGACTGGAGCAACGTGAAATAAAGTGTCTTGCTCAGGGACACAACGCGTCGCCGGGAATCGAACTCACAACCTTACGATCATGAGCCGAATGCCCTAACCACTAAGCCACGCGCCCTCACATAATAAGTACTAGGCTTACAAAGAATAACTCCTCGGGTCGATTTGTGCGACTAACGACGGTGCACCAGCACGGCCGCAGTCAAATGACTGAAACAAATAAATGAATAAAAGAATGCATATAAGTATGTTGATGCAATGAGGAATATACCTAACTCAACAAATTAGTCTATGCATATTTTAATTAATATTGAGTAGAAATAATTGTGTCACTCAAGGCCCGAGAGTTTCATACTTTGGCACTTATCAAACCGGTATCTATCTATCTATCTATCTATCTATCTATCTATCTATCTATCTATCTATCTATCTATCTATCTATCTATCGATCTATCTATCTATCTATCTATCTATCTATCTATCTATCTATCTATCTATCTATCTATCTATCGACCTACCTACCTATCTATCTATCAATCTATCTATATATCTACATTGATCAATTTACCTATCTAACTATACACACTGACACGTACACACAAACACATGCATATATCTATATATTTGTATATAAATATATATGTATATACACATATACATATACACATACGCACATACACAAACAATATATATATGTGTGCGTGTATATATATATATACATATATATATGTGTGTATATATGAAGGTAATATATATATATATATACATACATGTATATATGCATATATGTACATACATTCTTATATATATATGCATATATATACATGCATATATATATATATATACACACACACATATACATATATATGTATATATATATATTTATTATATAGAAGGAGCTTCTACAGGACTAGAACTGTTTCATTCAAGAGAAATCTTCAGGAAGCTCTGCTTCCTGAAGATTTCTCTTGAATGAAACAGTTCTAGTCCTGTAGAAGCTCCTTCTATATAATAAATTAATTTTACTCTACTATGTATTGAGTACCTTATTTACTGTGGTTAACCCCGAATCAACCCGGGACCTACATATGTATATATATATATATATATTATATATATATATATATATATATGTGTGTGTGTGTGTGTGCGCGCGCGCGCGTGTGTGTTTGTGTGCATATACGCGGAGGGATACAGAGAGAGATATACATAGATACGCAGATAGCGAACACATAGATATGGAACTGGTTCGGTTTATCTTCTTTTGTATTTCCTATTTATTATTTGATTCGAATCTGCGCATCAGATCGTCATAGTTCATTTGGCACGATAAACTTGCGGAATCTCTTATCAATTCCCAAATTATCTCAGCCACATCTTCAGGATATCACTTCTGTACTGACCCTTTTATGTGCTGTGCCGTATGTTTTAGCTCGTATTTCTCTTCGTATATATTTATATAGGGTTATACTTGTATAGCATAATATGTATGCATGCGTACACACACAGAGAAACAGATATATGCACACATGTATATACTTACAAATATGTGTATCTATATACATACATACCTATACATACATATATATATATAAATATATATATATATTTTTTTTCAATGTCATCCTTGTAGGTGTGTAACGATAAATGATAGGAAGGATCAGATAAAATAAGAATGTGATTATAGGTTCAGGGCGCTCACTTACGATTTTGAAAATAGAATTTGGTGACATGCTCACAACTACACACACGCACAGACACACATACACACACACACACACACACACACAACACATGCATACACACACATACATATGCATAGATGAACACACAGCATAGAAAAAACTCGTAGTTTACAGATAACCGCAGCTTGTCACACATATACACATGCACAGGCAAATGCATACACAGTCATATATATATATATATGTATATATATATATATATATACGTATACACACACAACGCACACATCTATCTATCTCTCTATCTGTCTATATATAAATATATATGTACATATATATACATATGTATACATGTATATGTACATATATACACGTATATATGTATACCTAAATCTATCTACCTATATATCTATATCTATATCTATAAGCTTGCATGTACGTTCCTGAATACATATGTCGAGAGATATTCTTTAACAAATGCGTAAACGTGCACGGATGTATATTATCATCCATATATACACTCACTCATAAAAGCAAGTATTCTTTCTGTCACGTGATCATTCTCACGCACATCCAAACTCTATCACAATGACAACCCAACACATAGGTATACATACACCCGAGCACACAAAAGCTATGCCAAACCCAAACGTTCACATATCACACATTCCCGCCCCCACCTCAGAAACTCACGCATACTTGCGCACTCACTTGTCCTCTTTGTTTCACTCTGTCTTTCTCTCTTTCTACACGCAAAGGTACCCTTACGCAGACACACACACACACACACACACAGGTGTGCACATACACACACACGCGGGTGTGCATATACACACACCCACGGGTGTGCACATACACACACACCCGGTTCTGCGCATATGCATACACACGGGGGTGCATACACACACACTTTCTCGCTCACACGCATTTTCTTTGTCTCTTTTTCTTTCACTACTTTTTCTCTTCACATACCAATACATACCCGCACATACACTCACACACACACACACACACACACACACACACCACATACACACACACACACACACACACACACACACAGAAACAAGCATAAACAAACACACCCGTGCACACTCTCTCCCTGTCTATTTCACCTTGTCTTTCACTATCCATATACCCCCACACCCCCACATACACCCGCACAACCTCTCTCTCTCTCGTTATCTCTCTCTCTCCTTATACCTTTCTCTCTCTTTATCTTTCTCTCTCTCTTTATGTCTCTCTCTCTCTCTTTATGTCTCTCTCTCTCTCCACAAACACAAATACATACGCATTGTATGCCTCTCTCATCACAAAGTCACCCATGAAAAATCACCCTTCTCTGTCTCTGTCTGTTTCTCTTTCTCTCTCTCTCTCCACGCACACACACACACACACACACACACAACACACACACACACCACACACACACACAGAAACAAGCATAAACAAACACACCCGTGCACACTCTCTCCCTGTCTATTTCACCCTGTCTTTCACTATCCATATACCCCCACACCCCCACATACACCCGCACAACCTCTCTCTCTCTCGTTATCTCTCTCTCTCCTTATACCTTTCTCTCTCTTTATCTTTCTCTCTCTCTTTATGTCTCTCTCTCTCTCTCTTTATGTCTCTCTCTCTCTCCACAAACACAAATACATACGCATTGTATGCCTCTCTCATCACAAAGTCACCCATGAAAAATCACCCTTCTCTGTCTCTGTCTGTTTCTCTCTCTCTCTCCACACACACCACACACACATACACGCTGTTCTGCCTCTCTCACCACATACACGGTGACACCCACTCTCTCTCTCCGTCTTTATCTATATCTTTCTCACCCTATCTCTTTCACTCTCTAGATACATCTATACTTTCTCCGTATCTCCACTCATGCACAGTGCTCCGGCTCTCTCTCCACACATACACACTCTCTATCTCCCTTTACACACAGTCACACACACACGCTTTCTCTCTCACTATTACTCTCTCCATATACAGAAACAGTCTGTCCTAATCTCTGTCTGTCTGTCTCATTCTCTCGCTGCACACACATTCATTCACATATTCTGATTCTCACTCAATATACACTAATACAGACGCAACCACTCTGTCTTCCTCTCTCCCCCTTCA
>NW_021835909.1:0-25000 GCF_006345805.1 Octopus sinensis | reverse complement strand
TCGTTAGCTACTGCACGCATTTTTTTTTCTCTCCTTCTTTCTGTGTTTTTCTCTCTCTGTGTATCTTTCTGTTGAAGAGCGTAGGCTCGAAACGTTAAAGACTGTTTTATTATATTTCCTGAGCGCCATACTAATACAATTGTTCGTTGTTTTCCACCTGCCTTCGTCTTTTGTTTATTTTCATAAAGCTTCCCGTTATATATATATATATATATATATATACATATGTATGTATATATATATATGGTATGTATAATAAATCTTTCATTTCCACAAGTATTTCCTCTCCTGTCACCAATAAAGATTTGTTTCTCCATAATTATATATGCCTGACATTATCATTGGCATACGAAGCAAAAACTTACACAAACACATGCAGAAAAACTTATATATATATATATATATATGTATATATAATTTATATATGAATGTGTATGAATGTGTACGTGCATATACGTAAATATGTATACTGTATGGTATATAGTACATATTAAGAGAGAGATAGAGAAAGAGAGAAAAGTGAGAGAGAGGAGGAGAGGAAGAGAGGAATATATGTCCGTGTATTTAAATGTGTACGAATTACACTCTATAGTTATTAACATATATTATACTTTCCCTACTTCGCCTGTTAGTGTCTATGGTCCTCGTGACATATATCTCTATGCATCCATTCAACTATCCATCCTTCTATCCATCCTTACAAACATACTTATATAAAAATATACATACATACATGCATGCATACACATTTGCCTGTATATATTCATACATGTGTACATACAAATATACATGCGTGTATACATACAGCAAATACATTCATATACGCAAACATACGTATTTACACGCGTATATATTTACTTTCATAATAATATACATACACACTGACATACATGCTCATATACATGCATATATACATACATACATACATAGACACACATTTACTTACCTATTACCGATACATATGCACATATACATACATGTATACAGCTATGCATACCTACATTGATAAAAACATACATACGTACATACATAAATACATATATACATACATATATACCAACATTAAGGCTGCTTCACTGGACGCTTGATGAGGTCCGATCCATTGATGAGAAAAGACCGCGCCTACCAACAACAAAAAAGGCAGCAGATTTAACATCCGTCCAAAATGCCTTTGAATGTCGCATCATATCCGTTCGGCAACATCTTTTAATCACCCAGTGCCGAAATGAATTCCTTGATCAAGTTTGCATACATGAGGCTGATAACATTATAAGACTTGGAAGGTAGCTCCTTGAGCAACTTCCTCGTCTCATAACCTAGAATACATGCTCAAAAAACTCGCATGACACTACTGCATCGTATCATCAGATGAAAGGATGAGCTTTTACGAGCAGAAGTCTATGCAGGCGGCGAGCTGGCAGAAACGTTAGCACACCGGGCGAAATGCTTAGCGGTATTGCGTCTGTCGTTGCGTTTGAGTTCAAATTCCGCCGAGGTCGACTTTGCCTTTCATCCTTTCGGGGTCGATAAATTAAGTACCAGTTACGCACTGGGGTCGATGTAATCGACTTAATCCGTTTGTCTGTCCTTGTTTGTCCCCTCTATGTTTAGCCCCTTGTGGGCAATAAAGAAACAGATATATTAGTAGAAAACTCCGTGGTGATTGTAGCATTGATCATCAAAGCAGTCTATCATGGGCCAATAACCGGATTACTACCTCCCACTTAGAAGGGTATGCGTTTGCCATCCAGGAACAGGAATTACCAATCAAATACCTGAATCCTCAACATGGATAGAGATGCGCAGAAAGCAGTAATTTGTGACAACCGATGCAGACTTTGATACGTTAACACCGAAGACATCACCCACATCATAAGCAGTTCTCCGAAAATGTCATCACAGTATTATCTATCGATGTATGTTTAGAAGACCCCTCTCTGATGCCAAACGTAAGCAAAATGTTTTATTTGTGCATATCATATTTATGTACATGGAATTTTTTATTTTCTATTGTTGCAACGCATAAGTGTTTGCAATAGTCACACACGCACATATAGGTATATATGTGTGTGCGTGTATGTGTTTATGTATGTATAAGTGTGTATGAACGCATGTATCTATCTGTCTATCTATCTATCTATCTATCTATCTATCTATCTATCTATCTATCTATCTATCTATCTGTCTGTCTGTCTGTCTGTCTGTCTATATATCTATCTATCTATCTATCTATCTATCTATCTATCTATCTATCTATCTATCTATCTATATATCTATCTATCTATCTATCTATCTATCTATCTCTATCTATCTATCTATCTATCTATCTATCTATCCGTATGTCTGTCTATACTTTTTCAGTTTCTGTCTACCAAATCCACGACATGGATTTGGCCGTATCTTGGTTATAATAGAAAATATTTGTTCCAGGTATCACAAAACAGGTCTGAACTCGGAATTATCTGCTTGAGAGGCAAGCTCCTTATCATATAGTATATAGAAATGTAGCTTCTGGTCAGCCGAAACTCATACCAAGCATATATTTGGAATCGAAAGAATGAATTTGTCTCATCAAATTTTTTTTCAAAATGACTCTAAAAGTATTATTGACCTCAACTGCAGTATACTGATGCGCAAACTTCCAATTAAGAATTTAAGAAATTATTAACTTATGTATATATTTCTTTCTTTATATAGCTTGTTTTTTACATTGTTACTTATCTCTATAGATACAACTTACCTCCTGACTGAGAATATCTTATCAATTTATAAATCTAACTCCACTCCGTTTATCACTAGCTCTTCACCTATATTTTCAAACTATTTTTAATGTAATTAAATAGATCAAATATTAGATGAACTTCTTCTTTTGCTTACAAGTAATTTCATCTGCACACACAGATATACACAGACACACAAGAGACATCCACAGATACACACACAGGCACATATGTGTGTGTGGAGTGTATGTGTATATACGTCTGTGTTTATACGTATTAATATCTGTATAAATTCATATACATTTATTTATGCGTATATATAGCCACGTCCCTGCACATATGTATATAGAACTACGTGCACCATACATTACATTGAATGATCACAAAATCAATTTCTGTATGACGTTAAATGTAGTTTAATCAATCCAACCAAAACCGACAGATGTACATTTATTAAACACATCCTAGGTTAACACACAGAGAACAAAATATGTAAGTTCACTTAAATTATATGTATATAGCATCACGAACATCGTATGTTATATTACATGTCCACAAGACAAATTTCTGTACAAACGTAAATTGATTTTAAACATTCCTTCCAAAGCCAAGTTATTTAGAATTAGTAAAGGTATCCTAGGTTTACATTCAGAGAACAAAATATGCAATTTCCTTTACACTATCTGATAACTGTACGTCTGTAATAAAATGGCTTAGTGAAATATATTACAAACAGCATTTAAATTCCGGGCGATTTGAGATTATATATATTTAATCTATAACAAAACATTTCTGCAATACATCCGTAACAAGATCGCATCAATTAATGAATCTAAAATTATGATCTTTATGCATGCAATGAAAATTCCCCTTTTCGTTTGATAACTTATCCTGGGCTGAACAAAAATATGTGAATCTTATTTGTTTGATGCTTTGGTGGAATTACATGACAATACTGATTTTGACGAAAATATTGAAATTTCCTTTGGGGAATTCTATGTAATTCTATGTAAAACTAATATTACTTTATGAGGGGGTTTATATAAAGACGATAGACGTGCAGTCCCAGCATAACATAACAGCCTTGACCCTCGTAGATTTGGAAAGAAAAAACTGCGTAGATTTTGAAAGAGAAAAAAACTGATATAAATTTTTAGAGGAGATATAAGCACCATAATTAGTTTAAACTGTAGTTTAGTTATCGACTTTGTTATCACGTTATATTTTGAAGCGGAAAGGCGGCGAGCTGGCAGACACGTTAGCGCGCCGGGCGAAATGCTTAGTAGTATTTCGTCTGTCGTTACGTTCTGAGTTCAAATTCCGCCGAGGTCGACTTTGCCTTTCATTCTTTCGGGGTCGATAATTAAAGTACCAGTTTCGCACTGGGGTCGATGTCATCAACTTGGTCCCTTTGTTTGTCCGTGTTTGTCCCCTCTATGTTTAGTCCATTGTGGGCAATAAATAAATATATATTTTGAAGCGGATACATTGTACGTTACGAAGAAAAGAGAATAAAACATCAACTTAAAAGACTAATGAAAGTCCGTTTTATTCACAAACAAAACTTCCTCTGTCAGGAAGTTTATACAGAGACGATGGATGTATAGTCTCTGTATAACATGAAGAATGAGGAGCTGAGTAGATGTAGAAAGAGAAGGAACAACCGATATAAATTCTTAGAAAAGTATCAAATAGTCGTACAGTTTATTCAAACTGAAGTATAGATAATTTCTTGAATACAACTGTAGATACCTTCTGCTCATAAGAAAAATTTAATGAAGCATATGTATTTGATCCTCACCCACCCATATTTTCGAAGAAATTTAGATACAGACTTTGGAGAAAATGTACCCTGGTTATATTCATGTGGGGGCACATTCAAACGTATTTTGAAGTACTATAATGAAGTATTTATAACATCATTTTTCATATAGTCCTTAATAAACTTAATACCTACAGCAAGGTTTTCAAGCTTAAAATGGACAGGGAATGTATATGTCATATTCCTATGGCATATAAAAAAGGCCATAGGGAAACGTTTTATGGCATAATTTATACATTACTTTACTTCCTTCTAACATATTGATACAGATTATGTAAAACTAATATCTTTCTACGTTCCCATAAATATCAATATTTTTGATAGCAAACCTGTTACCGAAAGCCAAACGTTTTGTAAAACATTAACAAATTCACTCAACAATGTAAGAAACTAGACATTCTTCTATTTGCTTTATGCCAGCATTTGCGCCTTTACACCAAATGGCTATCGATACCGCTAAAGCTATGTGCTAAAGTAGAATAGATCCAGACAGTAAAGCGTGAAAACTGAAGCAATAGAGCTCAAACATAAACGAAACAGAAAATAAAAGAACACATCACAACCTCGTGCATCAGGTTCAGTTCTCCATTAAGCAGGTGAAATCCTCTACAGTCCCGGGTCAAAAAAGGGCTTGTAAATAAATAGGGTACACAAAAATTGTGGAAAAGCCCAAGATGTATGTGAGCGTGAGTCTCTTTGTCGGCTTTCAATCCTCCGAGCAACTTGATAAACGATGTTGGTTTGCTTACGTCCCCTTAAATTTGGGTTTCTTCAAAAGACCCAAAAGTGTAATTAAGAGGAACGAATTTTAAAATACCTACTCGGGTCGATTTGCTCAAATAAAACCATTTAAGGCGTTTAATGCTGGGACTTTAAGACTCCAGCATGGACGCCAGCCAATCAATGAAACAGGTAAAGAAAGATATTTCTATACATTAATACATACATACATATATATATATATATATATATACATATATATATACACACAACATATATGTATGTACATACATATATATACATATATATATATATGTATATATATATATATAAATATGTATATACGCTTATATGTATATAGATATATGGGTATATAAGTATATGTATATTTATATATATATAAATGTATATAACATATATATATTACATATATATATATATATATATATATATATATATATATATATATATATCGCTCACTCTCTTTCTCTCTCTCTCTGTATATATATACATATATATAAATAGATGTGTGGCGTTCAATCATATAACAATATAAATAATATATATGCATATATACATACATATATGTATGTATATATACATATATAATGTTATTTATATATATACATATACAAACATATATTTGTATTTATGTATATATATATGTATATATATATGTATATATATATATATATACATATACGGTATTCACATATACTCTTCATATACATACGTACGGAATTGTGCTTTAATTTATTCGTCAAAAAAAAGTATTGTTTGATGTAATGCCGGTTTGCAAAACTACAACATTTGCGATAAAAGGCAATTGCTTGATCTTATCGAAAATAAAATATAAGAATAATGTAGTTTCCTTTATAAATGCCTACTGTGACATGAGTTCCGACCTATTTCTATTTTATTAGGTTAGCAAAGCTGATTGTGTACTGACCTTGTCATTGTGTTCAGTTTTTTGAAGTTTCTTTTTCCTCTGTGGACCTATCAGAGTGGTTTATGTTTTGTCTATTAAAACAACCTTTACGTTCTTTGCTATACGGTTTTATACATATATACATACATATATACTTATATCTATATATTATATACATATACACGTATTATATATATATATATAATGTATATATATTATATATGTATATATATATATATATATATTATAATATATATATATATGTAATATATATAATATGTATATATATATATACGTATATATATATTATATATATATATATATATATATATATATATATATATATAATATATATATGTATATATATATATATACGTAGAGAGGGAGAGAGAGAGACATAAAATAGACAGATAGATATATACATTTATACTTATTGATTATATAATATATATAATATATAATATATACTAAAGTATAATATAATATATATATATATACATATATAAATATATATATATATATTATAATATATGATAAAATATATATATATAATAATATATATATACATATATATACGTATATATATTATATATACGTATATATATACGTATATATATATATGTATATATATATATATATATACATGTAAATATGTATCTATATATATATGTATATATATACGTAGAGAGTGTCAGAGAGAGATAAAATAGACAGATAGATATATATGTATACATATTGATTATATAATATATATATTGATTTTGGTTGTTAGGAGCATTTTGTTTTTGTTTTTTTGGCTTTTTCTCATTCTTGTTCCCAACTCTGCGGTGCAACGAAAGAGCGGATTTTGCAAAGTACAACTACGCCAAAATAATATCGGAATTAAATAGTTTGCAGCTAAGTGAGTTTGCAATAGCAGCGCGAGTAAATCTCCTTTACTTTATTCTAATGTTAATGAATCTCATTCATCATTGTCACCAACAACAATATCTAGAATTTGTCTGCTATGTTTAAAAGCCCCCTCTCTGATGCCAACATAGGAACGTAAGCAAAATGTTTTTTGTGTATATGATATTTATGTACATGAAATTCTTTTATTTTCTATTGTTGCAACGCATGAGTGTTTGCAATAGTCATTCTTTTCCTGCTAATGCTTCTATTTACTCAATGCACTTATATATTGTATGTGCGTTACATCTAATGCTAGGATGGTACAACGACCTGGCACTAGCAATTTTTTGAGCGGCGGCCAATCTTTTGTATCAGGTATATATAAATTAATATATGAGGTGCGTTGAAAAAATATCTGACTTTATTTTTCCCGGTACAACAAATGCTGAGTAGGTAAACTTCTCTGGGCGGGGGTAATGCTACCCTTTATGCACAAGCGTGAATATTTTCGTGCAAGTAGGCTCTGTCAATTCATGGCTGTTTTGCGCAGTCTACGGGCGTGTAGCGAATGCTCTCTGGATTTTCGTCTCCCGTAAACTCATCGAGCAGTGGTATTGTATCTAATGCTTCCAGTAGCTTTATGATATTCCAGCTCAAACCATCCATAAGTTTCAGAAGACCCTAGGCGATGATGCCAAAGTCAAAACTCAGATCAAGGTGTGCTACAGCAGCTTCAAACATGGCTGCATCTCAATGGAGACTTAGGCTCACTCGAGCAGGCAAAACCACATGCTGAAAGTAGGAGCCGATTAGAATAGTTTGGCGAATAATCAAGGAAGGCCGTCGAGTAACCATCCAAGAATAAGCACAGGATCAATGCATTCCATTTTAACGGAGGATTTGTACATGCGCAGAATATCGGCGAAGTCCGTCATCAAGGTGCTGACCGAGCAGGAGAAGCAATTCTGCATGGGCATCGCTCAGGAGACGTAAGTGTTAATAGATGTGAGTTTCTCAGCATCAGGTCTCCAAGTGCATCGTATTTCCAGAGCCACAAGGATACAGGGTCCGGGGACTTCGTTTTTATACATTTCAGGAGATAAATTTCCATTTCTTGGTGGAGAAACGTAGACCTTGCTAAAACCACTATGCTATGTATCCCGCAATATTTCTGAGGCGAGCTGGTAGAATCGTTAGCACGCCGGGCGAAATGCTTAGCGGTATTTCGTCTGTGTTACGTTGTGAGTTCAAATTCCGCCGAGGTCGACTTTGCCTTTCATCCTTTCGGGGTCGATAAATTAAGTACCAGTTACGCACTGGAGTCGATGTAATCGACTTAATACCTATGTATGTCCTTGTTTGTCTCCTCTGTGTTTAGCCCCTTGTGGGTAATAATGAAATAGGTATTTCGTCTGCCGTTACGTTCTGAGTTCAAATTCCACCTGGGTCGACTTTGCCTTTAATGCGTTCGGGGTCGATTAAATATGTACCAGTTACACACTGGGGTCGATGTAATCGAATTAATTCTTTTCTCTGTCCTTGCTTGTCCCTTCTATGTTTAGCTCCTTGTGGGTAATAAAGAAATAGGTATTTCGTCTGCCGTTACGTTCTGAGTTCAAATTCCGCCGAGGTCGACTTTGCTTTTTATCCTTTCGGGGTCGATTAAATAAGTACCAGTTACACACTGGGGTCGATCTAATGCCCTTAATCCATTTTGTCTGTCCTTGAATCTCCTCTCTATGTTTGGACCCATGAGGGCAATAAAGAAATATATATTTCTGAGTTCATATAAGGAGGCGAAACTGGCAGAATTTTTAGCACGCAGGGCAAAATGCTTAGCGGCATTAGTTCTGAGTTCAAATTTGCCGAGGTCGATTTTGCCTTTCATTCTTTCGGGGTCAATTAAATATGAACCAGTTGAGCACAGGGGTCGATGTAAGCGACTAACTCACGCTCCGATATTACTGGCGTTGTGCTATGATTTGAAACCAATTTCTGGTCTTGTGCCAAAAGCCCAAACCAGTATTTCTAAGCTGACATGATACTGCTGACTATTTCATTGTCACAAGGCAACTTATAGTGCATTGCATTCTCGCTTCTTCTCTGTGATATTTCTCTAAGCGTAAATGTCAGTTAAGTTATACTCCTCTTCTTCTTTTTTTCTTCTTCTTCTTCTCTTCTTCTTCTTCTTCTCTTCTTCTTCTTCTTCTTCTTCTTCTCTTCCTCCACTTCTTCTTCCTCTATTCTTCTTCCTCTATTCTTCTTCCTCCACTTCTTCTTCCTCTATTCTTCTTCCTCCACTTCTTCTTCCTCCTCTTCTTCTCCTTCTTCTTTTTCTACTTCTCCTTCTTCCTCCTCCTCCTCCTCCTCCACCTCCACCTCCACCTCCTCCTCCACCACCCCTCCTCCTCCTCCTCCTCCTCCTCCTTCTCAACCTCCACCTCCTTCTCTTCCTCCTCCTCATCCACCTCTTCTTCTTCTTCTTCCACTTCCTTCTCCTCTTCATCCTCCTCCTCCACTTCTACTTCCTCCTCCTCCTTCTCTTCCACTTTCTCCACCTCCTCCTTCTCTTCCTCCTCCTATTCTTCTCCCTCCTCCCCCCTCCTCCTCTTCCTCCTCCTATTCTTCTTCTTCTTCTGATATAACAGATAGAAAAGTGAGTGCATATAAAGTTTGACAGGCAGGCTTACATGAGAACAGAATTAACGCAATATATAACCGACGTTATATAAAATCGGATAAACTAATCCATTAATAAGCTATAACAGCCACAAAAATACACTCGATCCAATGAAGTTCTGTAATAAATTTCATAGCATGAGTTTAATGCGAATTAAATACCAAAATATTATAAAATGATTTCAATGCTATGTTGTCTCTAAAGGTTGACTAAGAATATAAAGCACGTCTCTTACAGCTAGCGTGAAATATGGATATATATTCAATAGAGATGGTTCGGTCAATGACCTTCATATTGTAGTCTTATGTTCTGTCTACACATCAACACAATGTCTAACGTGCACAAACTCTATAAAATGTATGCATGAGTTGTGGGTAAAAATAATGCAGGGGAAATAAATTTGAATGCGAACACAGATGTGAAAGTACGGAGATTTATTGTAAAGAATAAGAAGATCAAAACAATTAGGATCCTAAAAACACAGAACGAATACACATTGCGATATTTAATATATATATATAATATATATATATATATATATATATATTATATATATATATATATATATGATATGTATGTATCAATGAAATAAAAAACAGAACACAAAGGACGTCGCGGTACACATGTTTCGAGCTTTATAAACATGTGTACCGCGACATCCTTTGTGTTCTGATTTTTATTTCATTTGATACACATATCCTCTCACCTCTGCTACTAGCTGGCATATACAGGTACTTATACTTATCAAGTATCACCCTGAATTTATTGTATATATATATATATATAATATATATATATATATATATATATATATATATATATATATTGATATTGCAATATATCTGCTACTATCTGGCGTATACAAGTGCTTACACTTATCAAGTATTCATCCTAAATATGCAGTACCTATATATATATATATATATATATATGAGATAGAGATAGAGTTATCCATGCGGCAGCTAAATTTGGAATTATAATTTAACCAACAGAGTTAATATCAGAAAATATGATATACATACCATAATTATGATTTAAATTTTGATTCTTCAATAAAATAATAAAATGAATGTTAATTATCGAAAGAAAAATATTTATTGATTTTAAATATAAATTAAATAAAGCAATTATTTCATTTGCATAGCTCTTTCCATAACTATTATGCTAATTTACCTATCTTCCCTTCGATTTTGTCTGTGATTTTTCCCTCTCACTGTCTGGATAGCATTTTAAATCAATGACTGCCACTAAGTCGTGTTTGTCCCCTAATCCTGCACCTACCCTGCTTACTCTATCTGTGTCACTCTTTTACTGTCGTATTCCGAACTCACTTCATTGTTGAGCTAACAGCTGTAAAACTGTGCCGATTCGTTCCGCAGCCACACGTGAGGAATACGACGCTAACAATTAGGAATATACGTATTAAAAATACGAAAGTTTTGTTGTGATGTTTAAACCAATATTCTTCAAAATCGCCTTCTTGAAACAGCCGTCGCGTTTCAAATTCATACTGCAATTCAATTAATTGGTCAACTAATTCTGCTCTAACATCGTTTATTTTTTCTTGAATGAAATTTACTGCCCAGGCAGGCATGTTTTAGCATTTTAAGTATTTTCAGGTTCGTTTCCATGTTATTCGCAAATGTAAGAAGATGAACATTATGACATTTTAGATTAGCATCTCTCAATCAAAACAGGTATACATATGTTTTTAAGAAGTTTATTCTGCAATCTCGTGACTTAAGTTTCGCTCCCACCGCACAGCACCTTAAGCAAGGGTATTATACGATAACTTCAGAACTAATAATTCATTGGGAGTGAATATGGTAGACGGTACCTTATGGAACATGTCACAATATATATATATATATATATATATATATATATATATATTATATACATATATACATATACACACATATGTATATATGATAGATCGTTAGTCACTAACACTTTTTCCCTTTTTCTGTTTTCTCTCCGTGTTTATTTCTGTGTTCCTTTCCGTCGAAGAGCGTAGGCTCGAAACATAAAAGACTTTCTCACTTCCCGAGCGTCAAACTTATACATCTCTTTGTTGCTTACACACCCATCTTCGTCTATTGTTCTTTGTAAATTCTCACTATATACATATGTATGTATATATATATATATATATATATATATATATATATATATATATATATATATATATATATGTATATATGTATATATATATATATATATATATATATTATATATATATATATATATATACATATATACTACTATATAGATGATACAGTTTGTGACAAAGGTCCTTGTGGCTTCTTGCCATTGAGCCGAATTTGTTGGATACACTATCGTCATGAAAAAAAGTAGCTACTCATGTCTGATTCACGCACGCTCTAGTGACCACAATATTGAGCGCCTCTACCTAACCTGACGTATCAAGAATTAAATATGTGAATAATATTCTGATATAAATATGTTTGTATGTGTGTGTGCGGATAAGTGTGAGTTTGTGCTTTTGCTTGTTCACTACTGTAACACAGCGGTTCGTCAAACGTCATCGATAGAATAAACACCAGACATTGGAATAAATATTACCGCAGATGCTTTTAAATTGCTTTTAAATTGATAAATAGAAAGACGGCCAGATTTGCACAATTATTTATGTAAATAATATTTTAGTAATAATTACCATTATTATCCATTTTCCTTTAATCATGAAGCAGTGAGGATCGTCACTTTCTCTTTCAAAAATTTTACATGCATTCGGCCCTTATCCATTGTTGCCCGAGTGGATACTAATTTATATACCCCTAAGCGTAATACGCCCTTGGAAAAATTCAAGTCGCCAGTAGATGATTTATACAACGCAGTATTTTGTTTGACTTTCCTTCATGACCGCGATGTTGTGTATAGCACGGAAGAATCTGATGCTTCAACTAGCTTTGGGTAGAAAATTGCATCGATTTTTCTACATTCGTACATTCGTTTAACAACAACAATGCAGGAATCTCAAATGAATTTATGCTCACGGCAGATATACAAAGGAAAGTGAATATTTTACGGCGTTTTCCGATAATGAGATTGTAAGTTTTCATAGCTTTTGTATTCATTTAATGTGAAAATAGTATAAAAATTACCCTTAAGAAACAAAATATATTTGATTTTTCTTTTTCTTTCCCTGTTTCTCTCACATTGATGCAACCCTTTTCCACCGTCGTTCACGGGTTTTAATCCAAATTATCTTTATTTCCCTGTCACTTAAGGTTGACTTCGTTTAATATGTTCAAAATACGAGCAAGATAACCAATATCGGTGTTTCTGCTTTCAACATATCTTTACATGTCTCTGCATCTATTACTTTTTATAAAAATCAAAAACTGTATCATAAGGATTATGAATACATCGTAGACGATTTCCGTTTGAAAAATTGCTTAATCTTAAACTGAATTAAAATATGTCTTAATTCTGAATCATTTCCATGGAAAGAGTTGGCGAAAGATCAGTGTCATTAGCAATAGAGTTTTAATCTTAATCACTACTTTGATTCCGACTTGTAAAGTTTCACGTAATTTCACTTAAGGCGATTTCCTTCTGAATGTAACTAACGAACAATACATTATAAGGCAAAATTATTTGTAATTGCTCCGTTTTTCTTTATTTACGCGCCCTTTTCAAGCCTAGCCAGGCTCATGGGCCCAGTTTCATGGTTTCTATGGCATATGTGTTCCTTCTTGCTAAACGGGATGCCAGTCCATCGCAGCGTTACTCAAGAAACAGGAAGAGAGAGTGAGAGATAGTTGGGGCGAAAAAGTACAACAGGGGTCGTCAGCATCCCGTGCCGAAGCATCGTGGAGCTTTAGTTGTTTTCGCTCAATAAACACACACAACGCCAGGTCTGGGAATCGAAACCGCGATCCTCCGACCGCGAGTCCGCTGCCCTAACCACTGACCCATTGCACCTCTGCAATTGCTCCTTTTAAATGATTATAAATCTATGACGACGACTTGTCATCGATTACCTTGTGACTAAGTTATATTAGTTTCAAATTTGAGCTAGCCACTTCAGGGTAGAGGGTAAGTCGAATACACCAACCTCAATGTTCAAGTGATACTTATTTGATCAACCCAGAAAGAATGAAAGCCTAAGTTAATCTCGGTTCAATTTGAACACCAAGTGTAAATATCCAGAAGAAAAGCCGCTAAGCATTTTGTCCGGCGCGTTAACAATTCTACAAGCGCGCTACCTTGAAGTATTAATATGCTGGTTTAAAACTTTGACATTGGGCCATCAATTTCTGGGCAGAGGGAAAGTCTGTTACATCGACCCCAGTGCTCAACTGGTTTCATATTATATGCTCGAGATTCATATCAATCCCGGAAAGATACAATGCAGAGTCAGGCTTGGCGGAATTTGAAATCAGCAGGCGAAGACGGACGAAATGTAGAGAAGCACGTATCAAGCGTGGTAACGATTCAATCAATTCGTCTTTCTTGTAAATGTGACATATTAAATCATGATGGTAGGAGTAATTTCTCTATTGTTGAGGTGGAGGTTGTTTGTCTATTACATCCACAGCAGTGCTCAACTGGTTTTTATTTCACGATCTCGAAAGGATCAATGACAATGTCGACTTAGGTGGCATTTGAACGTAGTGTGTAAAGACGAAAGAACAACAGAAGAATTAAGACTCTGCTAGCTCGCTGCTTTTATAAAATGCTAGAAATAATAATAATAATAATAATAATCATAATAATAAAATAATAATAATAATAATAATAATAATAATAATAATAATAATAATAATAATAATATAAACAATAATAATAATATATAAACAATAATAATAATAATAATAATAAAATCATAATAATAATATAAAAAATAAAAATAATAATAATAATAATAATAATAATAATAATAATGATAATAATAATGATAATAATAATAATAATATAATAAAAATAAAAATAATAATAATAATAATAATAATAATAATATAATAAAAATAAAAATAATAATAAAAATAAAAATAATAATAATATAATAATAATAATAGTAATAATAATAAAATAATAATATTAATAATAATAATAATAATAATAATAATAAAATAATAATGATAATAATAATAATAATAATAATAAAAATTAAAATAATAAAAATAAAAATAATAATAATAATAATAATAATAAATAATAATAAAATATAAAAATAATAATAATAATAATAATAATAATAATAATAATAATAATAAAAATAAAAATAATAAATAATAATAATAATAAAATAATAATAATAATAATAATAATAATAATAATAATAATAAAAATAAAAATAATAAAATAATAATAATAATAATAAAATAATAATAATATATAATAATAAAAATAAAAATAATATAATAATAATAATAATATAATAATAATAATAATAATAATAATAATAATAAAAAAAAAAAATAATAATAATAATAATAATAATAATAATAATAATAATAAAAATAAAAATAATAAAATAATAATAAAATATAATAATAATAATAATAATATAATAATAATAATAATAAATAAATAAATAAATAAATACATAAATAAATAAATAAAATGATGTTAAAAATAATGATAATAAAACAATAAAATGCTAGAAAAATTAATAATAAAAAATAAAATGCTAGAAATTATAATATTGGGAAGAAAAATACTTTTGGCTCAGAAAAAGTCGAACCGAGAAACGTTTCTTTTAAAATACATTTAAAATATAAGCGCAGGGGTACAACATATATTTTCTACAGTCTTTGCTTTCAAAACCTCCCGGATTACAGATTTGTCCGATATTTGTTTAACCTGTTGCTGTAGATTCTATTTTAGTTACAAAATAAGATTTCTTTAACAATCTCTTTAATTCTTTTGAAATGGTACCCATAGACCAGTATTAAAATCAGATATTCACGCAAAAGAAGTGAGAATTATTTTGCAAAATAAAAATATTATTTTAGAATAAAATTCGAGGGTAGCTTATGGTTATAAAGGTGTTATTTTCCAGTGATGTCTCTCAACAGCGTTAAGCATATTCATGTTCGAATATAGCAGAATGCGTAAGAAATAAAAATAGTAAATATACAATTTATTGTTTTGATTCCCGCTGTTCACTCTGCATATGGCGATTTATTTTCTGTTTGTAGATCACAGCAAACAGTTTGAAATTTTAAAGAAGGGCATCGGCTCATGTTAGAATCATTGGTACGGGAGTGCTTCTGGCTGACGAGACAAAAACAAATGTAAACAGGGGATTCCTAGAGTGAGTTATGAACGCATAGTTGTCATACAGAAGTTGCTCACTTGTGCAAAAATACTAACAATGACAAGCATATTCACGTTAGAATTTTCTGGAACGTAATCAGGATAATTATGCAAAACGTTGTATCAATAAAAACAAATTCTGGTTTTTACAACTCCCCCGCTACTCCTCCTCCTGTTCCTCTTCTTCTTCTTCTTCTTTTTCTTCTTCTTCCTCCTCGTCCTCCCCCTCGTCGTCGTCCTCCTCCTCTTCTTTTTCTTATTCTTGCTCCTCCTCCACCTCCTCTTCTTCTTCTTTTTCCTCCTCCATTTTCTCCTCTTCTTCTTCTTCTTCTTCTTCATCCTCCACCTCCACCTCCTCCTCCTCTTTTTCTTCTTCTTCTTCCTTTTCATCTTCCACCTCCTCCTCCTATTCTTCTTCTACTTCTTCCTCCTCCTCTCCTTCTTCTTCGTCCCCCTCCTCTTCTTCCCCCTTCCTCCTCCACCACCACCACCACATCCTCCTCCTCCTTCGCCTCTACTATTCTTTCACCTTCAGTGTGTGTTTGTAGCGTTGTTTTATACGTTTGCCTTCTACGAAGGCTCGTACGTGCCATCATCTAACACATTTTATGTTAACAAAACTCGTTCGCGATATCATTCACCGTTTTACCCTCTATAGCTTGAAACTTGAATATTTACTCCATGGAAAACAAAAACTAATTAAATCACATACACCAGACAACAACATAAAACACAGAATTAAAATAGTTCTTCAACAACCAACAAGAAAACAAAATTCTTGTAATATTACGACGTTTCCCACAGTTGGCAATGAATTTTGAAATTTTCTAAGATACAATAAAGCCTTCATCAATTGTTCTTTCATTATTTTCAAGTAGGTTTTTAATTATTCAACGCTTTTTGAATTTTAGATTTTAAAGCAGGAAAATAGCTTAAATCCTTATTGATTTTACCTGAAGGTTTTTGTTTTCAAGTGCTCAATGTTCCTTTGGGGGAGGGTATATTCCTATATTTATCAACGGTTATTTTCGCAAATTAAACACGTAAGTAATTGTTGGTTAATAGTGCATGGAATAACATTATATTTCAAAGAATCAATACTACAGACATTTACGTTTTTGATGATTCATTTCCATAGGTTTGAAAAACGATAGAAAATTAAAAATAAAATAAAATAAAATAAAATAAAAACATACCCAAAATCAAACTGGAAACGAATTATCTTGCATTTAATTACAGAAAAATCAATACTTTATTAATGATAAAAGTGAATAATATTTACGAGTAATATTTATAGATGCGTTGCAAATCAAAGTTGAAGTAATAAAAATATTTTTTATGTGTTTTGTATTCATTTTAATAAATAATAATCGCAAGAAATGTTATATTTACAAATGTAGATCTAAAGGAAGCAAACACTGGATTTTTGGCATATCATCAGTTTGATTTCCGCTCTTTGATAACACAAAAATGTCCGTCTCATATATTGTAATACTGCACGAGATAATTCTAATTTGGCTGCAAGAGCAACAATTTCAAAGGAGAGGATGAGTCTAGGATATCGACCCCAGTGCGCAACTGGTTCTTATTTCAGAGAAGCCGAAATGATAACGGATAAATTCGGTCGAAAAGGAATTTATACTTTGGACGCAAAATGGGACGAAATGCTGCCAGGCGTTTTGTGCGGTGAATTAAAGATTCTCACAATTTGCCGCCGTAATTGAGAGAATAGTGGAGGGGCAATGGCCCAGTGGTTAGGGCAGCAGACTCACGGTCGGAGGATCGCGGTTTCGATTCCCACACCGGGCGTTGTGTGTGTTTATTGAGTGAAAACACCTAAAAGCTACACGAGGCTACGGCAGGGGGTGGTGGCGACCCCTGTTGTACTCTTTCACCCCAACTTTCTCTGACTCTTTCTTCCTGTTTCTTGAGTAACGCTGCGATGGACTAGTGTCCCGTCTAGCTGGGGATCACATACGCCACCGAAACCAGGAAACTGGGCCCATGAGCCTGGCTAGGCTTGAAAAGGGCGCATAATTAAAGTGAGAGAATAAAGATAAGAAAAGTAGTAGTAGTAGTAATAGCAGTAGTAATAATAGTAGTAGTACTAGTAGTAGTATTAGTAGTAGTAGTACTAGTAGAGGTGATAGTAGTAGTGGTGGTAATAATGGTGGCGGTGGTAATAATAGTGGTGGGGTAGTATCAGTAATAGTGGTAGAAGTAGTTGTGTTGGTGGTAGTAGTAGTAGTAGTAGTGTTGGTGGTAGTAGTCGTAGTTGTATAGCAGTAGTAGTAATTGTAGTAGCATTAATGGTGGATGTAGTGGTAGTTTTCGTGACGTGGTAACGGTGGTAGTGGTGGTTGTGGTAATATAAGAAAAAAGAAAAAGAAAAAAGCTAAATGAGGAGGAAGAGAAGACGACCATCGTTCCTTGTACTCAACTAGTACTTTATTGATCGACCTCTTGTAAAAGTTGAACTTAACTTGTACTGGATTTGATGTCAGAACGTAGAGAATCAGAACAGAAATTACAAATCATTTTCTCTGATATTCTATCTAATACATCGTATGATTCGGTACTTGAAAATGAAATCCAATCAACACCCGATAAAATGTCATAGCGCATGCGCTTACATTATCGATATCCATTATTACATCACATTAATTATAACACAAACGTCTTAATGCACTTTACACATATACCAAACACACAGACTAGACACTAAATTAACAGAAACAACAAACCACGGGTGTTAATACTGTACCAATTTTTAAGGCGGTGAGTTTGGCAGAAACGTTAGCACGCCGGGCGAAGTGCGTAGCAGTATTTCGTCTGCCGTTACGTTCTGAGTTCAAATTCCGCCGGGTCGACTTTGCCTTACATCCTTTCGGGGTCGATTAAATAAGTACTAGTTACGCACTGGGTCAATATAATCGACTTAATCCGTTTGTCTGTCTTTGTTTGTCCTTTCTGTGTTTAACCCCTTGCGGGTAGTAAAGAAATAGGTATTTCGTCTGTCTTTATGTTCTGAGTTCAAATTCCGCCGGGCTCGACTTTGCCTTTCATCCTTTCGGGATCGATAAATTAAGCACTACTTGCGTACTCGGGTCGATATAATCGACTGGCCCCTTCCCCCCAAATTTCGGGCCTTGTGCCTAGAATAGGAAAGAATATTGTACTAATTTTGGCAAATGATTAGTAATTTCTGGGGAGCTGGTAGAATCGTTAGCACGGAGGACAAAATACTTCGCGATATTACGTCCGTCTTTACGTTCTGACATCAAATTCCAGCGTGGGCAATTTTGCCTATCATTCCTTTCTGGGTTAGTGAAACTGGTGCCAGTTGCGCACAGGGTTCGTTGTAAACGATAAGACCCTCTACCGCAAATTTCAGGCCTCGTACCTATAGCCGAAGAGATTAACGTGGCGATCAAGGCAGCAAGATGACAGAACAGTTAGCACGTCGGAATATATGTTTAGTGGCATTTCGTCCGTCTTTACGTTCTGAGTTCACATCTACCAAGGTCAACTATGCCTTTCATCCTTTCGGGGTGGATACAATAATTACCAGTCTTGTAGTGGGGTGGATATAATCGTCTAGCATCTGTTTCCAGTTTTATGTCTTGTGCTTATAGCAGAAAGAATGATTAAAGTTGCGAATTAGCAGAATTGTTAACCTGTCGGACAAAACGCTATATGGGATTTCTTCCGGCTCTTTACGTTTTTCAGTTCAGATCCTAGCATTAAACTTAACATTTCAGCCCTTCGGGGTCTATAAAGTGAAATACTAATCAAGGACTGGGGGCAATGTAATCATTATGTTTCGTGTCTGCAGAATCACTAGCTTTGTACCAAAATTTCAAGTGATTAGTATTATAGCTACTTCTCTAATCTCTTCTTGAGATTTAACGACTAGCTATTTTGCTTGTTGTAAATCAGTGACCGATGGTCGCTTTGTTTACGATATATTGCTAGCTGGAGCAGACCCTGGCTATTTTTCTGGTGGCCAGGTGCTCGCGACTGAGGAAGAGCCAACCAGCTCGAAACAAATTCAGCTTCGCTCTCCCGTTGTCTACTAGAGTATGACAGAAGTTCGATCCCCCTTCTAGCAAAATATATATTGTATATAAATTGTCGCGTCGATAACCAGCTGGCGGAAGATCTGCCTGGGGTTAAGCTAGTAGCAACGTGGAAAAGCCACTTTGATGTGGCGATTAACTTTACTTATTATTATTATTATTATTATTATTATTTTATTAGTTATTATTATTATTATTATTATTATTATTATTATTGAGTGAGAGAGCAGCGCATGCCATCAATTTGACATTGGGGTAAAACATACGAAGCTCAGTATACCCATCATGACTACATGTCTGATAAGAGTACACCAGGCATATACATCACAGCCATATGTGCACGACATGGTGATCTCATATCAAGATAAACAGTGCATGAACTTGCAGGTGGTGCACAGTTAGAATTTTCTTTAGGTCGAGTAGCCCATGCCGCTCAATAGGTCCCTGAATACGCTGTGTTTAAGGATGTTGAAAGAACCACATGTTTCTAAAGGTGAATTATCCAAACCTCTAAGAATACCATTCAACACACGGCTATGATGCTCCCCCACTACTTCTGCTTGTGATCAGAGATGCACATATTGTCAGACACTAAGGGACATGGTAAACTGGTTAAGGTCAAACAACTGACAAGCAAATCTGTGGTATTGAGCAGAATATTTGCTGTAGCCCATCTTTTATACCAAGACAAAACAATGTACATGATAACACTTCCAAATTATTATTATTATTATTATTATTATTATTATTAATTATTAATCATTATTATTATTATTATTATTATTATTTATTATTATTATTATTATTATTAGTTATTATTATTATATTATCATTATTATTATTATTATTATTATTATTATCATTATCATATTATTATTATTATTATATTATTATTATTATTATTATTTATTATTATTATTATTATATTATATTATTATTATTATTATTATTATTATATTATTATTATTATTATTATTATTATGATTATTACATTTGGAATCGATGCCTTTGGTACTGGATCACAGCCAGTTCCTTAGATATCGAGGACCTTTCGTACAACCCTTGCTATTCCCGATGAAGCAAATTTCTGTATTAATGTAAACCTAGTAGATTTACGGTTCTCAATAAGGAAACTATCAATTCGGATGGTAACGATACCCAGGATAGCTATAACTACCAGGAAATATTTGCAGAGATCCTCCACTCTCTTCGTAGTTTCCTAGGAAAGTATCGGTATTTTCCTATTTTCTTCTGTTCTCTGATCGCTACTTTCATATTAACAGACGGCAACATCTATAAAGATATAATCTCTCGACTCATTATACAGTAAGATAAAATCAGTTCCTTTTGGTTAAATTTCGTTGTTAGTTTGAACTGTAAAGTCTTATAAGGCGTTTTAGCACTTAATCGGGCCATAAACCTTTTAGCATTTAATCCGATCATATCCGGCCACAATATTCTACCTGTTTTATGTTCAAACCTGCCAGACGTGGTCCCTCTAACATCTACCATATAGGTGGAAGCACTCCGTCGGTTCCGACGACGAGGGTTCCGGTTGATCCGAATCAACGAAAATTAACGGAAATGCTCGTGAAATTAACGTGTAAGTGGCTGAGCACTCCACAGACACGTGTACCCTTAATGTAGTTCTCGGGGATATTTAGCGTGACACAGACAGTGACAAGGCCGGCCCTTTGAAATACAGGTACAACAGAAACAGGAAGTGAGAGTGTGAGAAAGTTGTGGTGAAAGAGTACAGTAGGGATCACCACCATCCCTGCCGGAGCCTCGTGGAGCTTTTAGGTGTTTTCGCTCAATAAGCACTCACAACGCCCGGTCTGGGAATCGAAACCACGATCCTACGACCGCGAGACCGCTGCCCTAACCACTGGGCCATTGCGCCTCCACATCTACCCTATAATGTCCATCTAAAACTAAATAATCATGTCATTAACATGTCAGAGCTATCGGATGATTCATGATTAATACAAAACTGTGGGTCTGCCCATATAAAAATAGCGGTCAAGTAACAGAAGAAAATAGAAAAATACCAGGATTTGCTTAGGGATATACGAAGACTGTGGAGGGATTCTGAAAACATCTCCCGGTAGTTTTAGACATCCTCGCTACCGTTACCATCCGACTTGTTAGTTTATATTCTGTCCATTATACTGGAAAGAATAATGTGAATGCTAAAGTGTTAAATTTATCATTCTCTATCAGAGTCTCCGGTTGCTGTTGATACAATTTCCCACTTACTTAAACACCGCTTTGATGTAATATGTCTACTTGTCCCGGCAAGATCCTTTTATACCAAGGTTCTCCTTCTGTCTTTTGTGATTGTGAAATTGTCGCGTCACGTTTTCCCGTTACTGCAACTGCTACAATGAACATGAAGTTATTGTTCGTTGTGATATGAATTCCCTAGTCTGGGGAGGAGGAGGAAGAAGACGAAGAAGAAGAAGAAGAAGAAGGAGAAGTAGAAGAAGAAGAAAAAGAAGAAGAAGGAGAAGTAGAATAATAATAATAAGAAGAAGAAGTAGAAGAAGAAATAGAAGAAGAAGGCAAGGAGGGGAGAAGAAGAAGAAGAGGAAGGAGAAGAAGAAGAAGAAGAAGTAGAAGAAGAAGAAGAAGAAGGGGAGGAAGAGGAATAATAAGAAGAAGAAGTGGAGGTGGAGGAAGAAGTAGAAGAGAAGGAGAAGGGGAGATGAGGAGGGGGAGCAGGAGGAGGAGTAACGTGGGAGTTGTAAAAACTGGTCCAAAGCTAGCGATTCTGCAGACACGAAACATGGTGATTACATTACCCCAAGTCCTTGGCTAGTACTTCACATTATAGACCCCAAAGGGCTGAAATGTAAAGCTTATCTGCTCCTTTTTCATTATTGACTCATCTCATTTTTTTTATCTTCTATCTTTTGTCATTTGTTTCAATCATTACACAATGGCCATGCTGGGGCACAACCTTGAAAAATTATTAATCGAGGGGATCGACTCCAGTATTTTATTTTCTTAATCCTGGTAGTACCACTAGCTTACGTGGACGTAAAAACACGACACCAGTGCTGAAGCGTTGCTGGAGGACAAACCAGACATAAAGACACCATTTTATGTATTATATATATATATATTATATATATATATATATATATAATATATATATATAGATATATATATATATATATTATATATTATATATATATATTACATATACATATATATACATATATATATATATATATATATATATACATACATATAGATATATGCATATATATATGTATACATATTTATGTATGTATATATCTACATGTTCATATATATATATACCTACATTATATGTGTGTGTGACTATATTTGTGTGTATATATATATATATATATATATATATATATATATATATATTATATATATATATATATATTATTTATAATAAGATTAGCTCGTATACGAGTAGGTATATATTTGTAAAAATGAAGTTCGAAAATGCTGCTATATTAGAACAAATTTTTAATTTTTATATATACATTTTTTATTTAACATGTTTCGGTTCTTGAAATGATGAACCTTATCAAAAAAAGTTATATATAAAAAAAGATAGTTCATGCTATCAAATATAAAAAATTCATTTATAATATACAATAGAGTCAGACATCAAAAGTTCATATATAGTGAAGTGAGTTCATGCTATATGTTTAAAGAGTATGATGCAGTGGTTCATAGTGGTGATATGCAGTCAATATAAAAAATTGATGTTCCTGAAAGAGCGAGGAATTCATTTTAGATTTTACCTTGAGCAACCGTGATGACTTTTGGTCGATGTCCGCTATATATACATATATATTTATTTATTTATACACAAATATAGACACACAGACATATATATATATATATATAACTTTCTTTATTGGCCACACAGGGCTGAATACAGAGGGGTGTACAAAACAAACAGATGTATTAGTATAACGCTCAGGAATAGAAAAAGTCTTTTACGTTTCGAGCTTACGCTCTTCTACAGAAGACGAAAATGATAGAAAAGCGGAAAAATGAGAAAAAAGTAAAATTCCGATCAAAGGGATCGGGGAAAAGAAAACTCGATCAAAAGGGATCTTGTATCACAGAAAAGTTTTTAAAATGTAAAAGTAAGATTAGGTTTATCGTGGAAAGAAAAGCCTACGAAAAGACCACGGTAACCCTGTATATATATATATATTATATATAATATATATATATAAATATATCACATTATATACATGTATAAATATACATATATATATATACACACGCGCACAACACACACACACACACACACACACACACACATATATATATATATAAAATAGCTAGTATAGGTAGATAGAGATATAGCAATCTGTTCGATCCGTGTAGATGTGAGGCGATAAACAGCACGTATGTCTTTTATTACTAAATGTTGTTGAAAGAAATTATCCGCGCCGTCCGTCTTATACTGTACAGACTCACTTCCAGACGATAGCACTCTAGGTGGACTGTGTCAAGAGATAGCACAAGTTCAATACCAATACCTGAACTTGATACTGATTGACTTTCAGATCAAATAATTCTCGCGTGAAATCAAATGAAATAATATTGATTTGTTGATCTGTTTGTAAAACAAGGAAATTATTGAAGTCCATATTGTTGATGTAGTTTGAAGTAACGTGATATAAGCTTACCTATTATTAACCAACTAAAGCTTCCAATTACTCATCAAAAACGTCGAATGTTACAACATTGCGTTGGTCAAAAGACCTGCGACTCGTTTTGTTTAATTACGTTTTATTTATTTGGTTTACAGTAAGTCAAAACACATAATTACGAACGAGAGCGCAGCCGATATGTTCAAAGATCGTG
>NW_021835908.1:30000-37708 GCF_006345805.1 Octopus sinensis | reverse complement strand
TCAATGAAGACAGTATTCAAACATATTAGAAACTACGTTGCGATTTCATAGCAAATATATCTTTTACATTTTGTCTTTCAGTGGATTCAAGCATTGGTGCTAGGCTTTTGTCGAACAAATCGTCCACCTCAATACCTATATTTTCTGTTTTTTTTTAAATCTAACATATATTTTATCGGTTGCTTTTGCCGTACTCTCTAAGGTATGGAGACGTAAACAAATCAACATTATTGGGCGGCAAGTGGTTGAGGACAATAATATATATATATATTATTATTATTATTATTATTATTATTATTATTATTATTATTATTATTATTATTATTATTATTAAGGCTACTATTGGTTTCATGCTAAGAAAAGTAGAGTGTATATACATAGTATTATAGCTATACATATATATATATATAATATATATATATAGTCAATCCAAACATGAACAAGCAAGAAGAAAACAACAGCGCGTGGACGTGGAATAAGTATTGTTATTGGACGCTCAGGAAAGGAAAGAAAAGAAAGAGGATTTCACGTTTCGAGCGGAGCTTTTCATCAGAAATATAGGAAAAGACCAAAGAAGGGAAGACGGAGAAAGAAAATCTATTGGGCTTTTTGCCGAACTGCTAAGTTACGGGAACGTAAACACACCAAGCAATGGTGAGGGACAAACACAGCACACAAAACACACACACACACATTACATATATATATATATGGTATATATATATATATATATATAATATATATATATATATATGTATGTATATGTATATATGTATATATATATAATATATATATATATATATTATTATATACGACGGGCTTCTTTCAGTTTCCGTCTACCAAATCTTACTCACAGGGCTCTGGTCGGCCCGATGCTATAGTAGAAGACACCTGCCCAAGGTGCCACGTAGTGGGACTGAACCAGGAAGTATGTGGTTGGTAAGCAAGCTACTTACCATTTTTAATTAAGACCACCATTGGTTTCATGTTAAGAAATGTATCTTAATATCTTTAACAATTCTTCAAGCCGCTCACATGGAAGGATGATGTCCGTCTCCATTTTGGATGAAAACATCAATACGGTGTTGAGCGCTAATTCACAATGTCCGACATTTTCGCATATATTTGTGTGTATGTGAGTGTGTTTGTTTGTGTGTGTGTGAGTGTGTGTGTGTGTGTGTGTGAAATCAACTCCTGATGTTATAGATTCTTTTAAGGGTTCGTATCACATTACAAACCTATTAGAGCCCTCGATATTTATACTAGAGAGCTGGGCTAACCTACTCTTTATCTTCTAATCTAACTGTTGTAGTGTTAGTAACGAGGTACGTTCCTTGTTACTTCTCAATCTGCTATGGAGGCTTTTTGTTGTTGTGTGTTGTTGTTGTTGTTGTTGTTGTTGTTGTTGTTGTTGCTGTTGGTGTTATTGTTGTTGTTGTTGTTGTTGTTGTTTATGGTTTTGTTTTTGTCCATCGTTCTCTAACAGCATTCTCTATATATCTTCGTTTATCATCTCTGTACTACTTAATTAACTTCTCTATATACTGCGTTATCTCCCCTATTTTTTAATTATACTCTTGTGTGTGTTTGTGAGTGTGTGGGGGGGATTAGGTGTTATCGTATTATATACATATGCATATATATATAGAAATATCCGCACATATGTTTCATGCATACATAAATACACACACTGATACTTACATAAATGCACACACATATACATACATAAATACACACTCACATGCATACATAAATACACACATACATACGTATATAAATATGCACATACACACACACACACACACACACACACACACACATATACATACATACAGTGCTACCAAATCCACTCACAAGGCTTTGGTCGGCCCGAGGCTATAGTAGAAGACACTTGCCCAAGGTGCCACGCAGTGGGACTGAACTCGAATCATGTGGTTGGTAAACAAGCCACTCCTGCGCCTTTATATATATATATATATATATATAATATTATATATATATTATATATATATATATATATATGATATATATATATATATATTTATATTATATATATAATAATATATAAAATATATACATATATATATTGTATATAATATATTCATTTGGTGGTGGTGGTATGGTGGTGATCCTCGTCGTCGTCGCCGCCGCCGTGTATAATACGTGGGAAAATATTGGTGAGAAGAATGTAAATTGTGGCTCTGGTGTACATTAATACCTCTCTTTCTCTTTCTTTTCCATCGCTCTCGCACTTTCTCTGTCTGTCTCTCTCTCTCTCTCTCTCTCTCTCATTCTCTTCCAATCATTTCCTTTTCCTTCCTCTCTCTCTCTCTTTCTCTTTATCTCACTCCCTCCCTCTGTTTCACTCTACAGTGTACGTATCTATTTCTCCCTCTTTCTCTTTCTCTCTCTCTCTCTCTCTCTCTCTGTAAATAATGTGGCGACTGTTTATCTGCAAGAGTTAGTGTATGTCTATCTGTCTGTACCTACACATATCACGTGACCAAATAGTCTAATACACACACATATATATATATATATGTGTGTATGTGTGTTTGTGTGTATGTATGTCAAAGTTCTCTCAATCACACACACACACACACAAATACACACTTTCTCCTTCTCTCTCTCTCTCTCTCTCTCTCTCTCTTTCTCTCCTCATTAAGGACGTAAGCACCAACATGTCTCCATAACATTATCTCTCTGAAATACGCTGTGCTCCTATTCCTTTTTTCTCTTTTACTTATAACACGTAAAGGTCAGATATTGAAACAAGAGAGAAAAACCAGCTGTCTAATTATTATAAATTCTTCTCATATCAAGTAAATGGTTAAAAACAAGGAATTTCACACGAAATTAATCACGCATTTCAAATTGTACGCATTACAAATTGTACTAGCCGGAGTTTTCAGATTTATATTTATTTTCTGGTGGGGACCATGAAACGTAGAATTGTTACACCATCGGAAAAAATGCCGTGGTGTATTTATTTCTACGTTGCTCTTTGCGTTTTCAGTTCAAATCCCATCGATGTCAGTTTTATTTTTTATCCCTCGGGGATCAATGAGTTAAAGGTTTAGTCATTGGCCCCCAGATTTGCAGCTTCGGCTGCAAACCTGGATGTCGCCGCTCGTAACGCAACGGAGAGAAAAATCAATAAATACACGGGCGGTCTTAACCGGCCACTACCAGTTTGTGCCAGTTGCCGTTGAGACGGCAGGTGTTGCAGGACCCCGTGTTATCGAAAAATAGGTCCCCATGTTATCTTACGACCGCGAGTCTGCTGCCCTAACCATTTGGCCATTGCGCTTCCACTGTTGCTGTTGTTGTTGTTACTGCTGCTGTTTTTTTATTATTATTTTTTTTTTGCATCATAATATGGAAGATGTTTCTTCCCTTTCATAGTATTTGAGGTCAGAACTTTCAAACACGAAACTTAAATCTCCCAATACTCCTACGATACTCCCGTCTGAAAAACACATACCAAAGAGACTAATGCTCTTGTTCCTATAAGATACTCTTTTACTCTTTTACTTGTTTCAGTCATTTGACTGCGGCCATGCTGGAGCATTGCCTTTTTGGTCGAGCAAACCGACCCCAGGGCTTATTCCTTGTAAGCCTAGTATTTATTCTATCGGTCTCTTCTGCCGAACCGCTACGTTACGGGGACACAAACACACCAGCATCGGATGTCAAGCGATGTTGGGGGGGGACAAACACAGACACACAAACATACACACACACACCACACACACACACACACATATATATATATGTATGTATATGTATATATATGTATATATGTATGTATATATATGTATATATATATATGTATATATATATGTATATATTATATATATATAGATATATAATATATATAATATAATATATATATATATATATATATATATATATATACGACGGGCTTCTTTCGATTTCCGTCTATCAAATCCACTCACATGGTTTTGATCGGCCCGAGGCTATAGTAGAAGACACTTACCCAAGGTGCCACGCAGTGGGACTGAACCCGGAACCATGTGGCTGGTAAGCAAGTTACTTAGAACACAGCCATTCTGCATTTTAGAAAGCGATAATATGAAGGTGCGGCTTTTATGCCTTTTCCGATAACTATTATTGACGGGGAGCGGATGGATCGAAACTTGATCGCGATCTTTGTTATAACGAGAACTGGCCTCTTGAATTCGCACTCGAAACTTAAGCAAATTAATATTGCTTTCGGCTATTCACATCGTTAGAAACAATTGTTAGATTGCTAGAGTAACGTTTAATTCCACCCAATTAATATCATTGTGTCGGATAAAACAGGAGACTTCACTAATCTTCATAATCCCATGGCTATGAATATTTTCACTGTAATCACGAAAGCTCTAAGTACATGCGTGGGTATATGTGTGTGTGTGGTGTGTGTGTGTGCGTGTATATGTCTCTGTGGGGTAGGGGTATATTAATGTTTGCTGCTATGTTCGGTCATAGCAAAACCAATTTTACATTAATCTGATGCGTAACTCTCTAAGTTTTCGAGTACAAATGAATTATTCTTAAACAAGAATATTACTGACAGCGACTTCGAAGTTTTGCCCACTAAAGCCATCGTCAGACGGCGATGCAATGAAGTTAATCTTGGATTTGTGTAGTCTTCATTCAGTTAAAATCTTCCTTGGGTGTGTGGGTTTTAGTGAATTGCTAATTAGGCTTTTAGGGCGGGTTGTTATGGAGAGGTGTTTTGGAGAAACTTTTATTGATTAAATTTGGGGTTCTGTTATCATTTAGAATTTATTTACGTATGTAGAACTGTTTAGCGGGTGTCCCTTTTCGTGGGTAGTTTTAGCTACTTTTGGTTTTGTTGAATTTAATCATTTGCTTTGACACTTTAAAGGTCAAAGGTACGAAGTTTTCTCCAGTATTTAAAAACTTAGGTGTTTCAACTGTTTTGTAATGGAATTTCGAGGAGTTCACAAAAGACTGTAACAAGGTGGTACGCTTTAGCTAATCAGTTTTCTTACTGATTTAGCTAATCAGTTTATTTAGCTAATCAGTTTTTGCTAAGGCGGATGGTATTGTTTTCAGTCGCGTTTGTTTGTTTGTCCGTGGACAAGGTAGCTCAAGAACCACTGGATGCATTCGCATGAAACTTTCAGGGATGTTTGGCCTCGTGACTGGCATGAATTGATTAGATTTTGGGATTGATCCGGCACCGGACACGGATTCTGGATCATTTTTCCAGTTTTATACTGAATTTTTGAGAACGGTCGGGTTCATTTTTAGTATTCTCGTTTGTCAGAGCAGACGAGTTTATTTCAGATATTCTCATTTTGAAAATCATCTCTGGATGATCGTTGAGATGACGTTGGTGTTGCCTTGGTGGAGGTTTGCGCTCTCTGAGTGCTCTTGTTGTTATTATTTAGGGTATTTCCTATTTTTATTTGGAAGTAGGGGGTTATTAGCCAGGCATATCATTTGTGCTTTGTTGTTCGCATGCAGCGACTGCATCTGAAGAAGCTCTCCACCTGCATTACTGACTTTTCCTTTCTCAGATCACGCTTTTCTTTGGTGGCAAACTCCAGTTTCTCTTTCCCTCGCTCCACCCCCTTGTGTAGTATTTGTCTCCAGCGTGGGGCGATCCTTTGCGACCGACTCCCATCTCAGGTCATCCAGATCTATTGACTTCATATCTTCACTCTCTCTCTCTCTCTCTCTCTCTCTCTCTCTTATATATATATATATATAGCTATATATTATATATATATATATTATATATATATATAATATATATATATATATATATATATAATATATATATATTGTATAATACATACATACATATATATAAACATATATACATAACATATATGCACACACAAATATATACGCATGACATACATTTTTGTTTGAAAGGAGTAAGAAAAATTTTTTCAGTCGATTGATATTTTATTTTATTTAGATTTTTAGTCGCAAGGACACGATTTAGAATTTTCAGTCGATTCTGTATACCGCCTTGATAGGCCGTTCTATATATCTGTATTTTTATTCGCATATATATTTTTTTTTACCTCCTGTGTTTTTTATATATGTATACTTTATATGTTTAAGAGCCATGGTAATATTTATGTATGATCAAATGTTTTTAAGGCGCTGTGTTATATATAAAGTCTTTGACTCGAATTTGATTTTTGTTCTTTGATCAATGTTTTTTTTTATCTCTGTCTCAATTACATTCGAGCACCTCTTTTTTGCAGGCTTATAAACTCTTTTGTCTCCATAAAAAGAGACAAAATATTTCTGTCGTATATATGTATGTATATATATATATATAATATATATATATATATATATATATATTATATTATATATATATTATTGAAGTAGATAAATGAATTATCTTATTACGGATAATTCAAAGATAACGATACCTGGGTAGCACAAAATCACAACAGAAAAAGCACGGTTGAGGTTACGACCATGGGGCCTAAAATTGAAACTATGAGAGAAAATAATAAAAAGGATTTGTTAAATCTTCGTTCAGCTCCATTTCTTCCTACACTATATATATATATATATTATATATATATATATATATATATATAATATATATATATATATATATATGTGGAGATGAAGATAGATAGATAGATAGATAGATAGATAGATAGATAGATAGATAGATAGATAGACAGACAGACAGACAAAATGCTCCCCAGTATTTCTTCCGGCTTTACGTCCTTAGTTCAAACTCTACCAAGGTCGACTTTGCCTCTCATCATTTCGGGGTCGATGAAATAAGTGCTAGTTAAGCACTGGGGGGGGGTCGATAAATGAAAGGTAAAGTTGACATCGGCGAGATTTTGAAATCAGAACGTAAACATCCGGACAAAATACGACTTAGCATTTTGTTCTACCCTTTCACACTTCCGCTGTAGCTTACAGTTGTGTGATGTATCACTTATGGAGGCTATTCACATCGAGATAGCGTTTTAACCATTGACACAGAGCAGATAGAGGAAAAGACAGGCACGAACTGTCATCTCTTACGACCAGCTGCTTTTCATAAAACCTTTCATAAAGCCTCGATGTTGTTTACGCTAACCAACACAAACCAACGAGGGTTACCCTAGGTCAAGGATTAGCAATTTATTTTCTAATCACCCACATTTCATGGGGTTTTTGTTTCATATTTACTCATAGCCTTCATGTATGTCATATCTTACGTGTGGCTGTGTCGTTAAGATGCTCGCTTTGCAGCCCTGTGGTTTCGGGTTCATTTCCACTCCGCATTACCTTGGGTGAGTTTCTTCTACCGTAGCTTCAGACCGGCCAAAGCCTTATCAGTGGATTTGGTAGACGGAAACTGAAAGAAGCCCCGTCATAGGAATATATATATGCCTATATATGTATCTTTGTGTCTGTGTTTGTCCTCCACCACAACTTTGCAACCGGTGTTGGTGTGTTTATGTCCCCGTTACTAGCGGTTCAGCAAAAGACACTGATAGAATAAGTACCAGACATTAAAAGAAATAATAAATACCAATGTATTTATTTGCAACCGGTGTTGGTGTGTTTATATCTCCGTAACTAGCGGTTCAGCAAAAGACACTGATAGAATAAGTACCAGACATTAAAGGAAATAATAAATACCAATGTCGATTTCGCTAAACTGAAATTCGTCGTGGACCATGCTCCAGCGTGGCCG
>NW_021835908.1:20000-22500 GCF_006345805.1 Octopus sinensis | reverse complement strand
TGACAACCGATGCTGGTGTGTTTGTCCCCATAACTTAGCGGTTCTGCAAAAGAGACCGATAGAATAAGTACTAGGCTGACAAAGAATAAGTCCTGGGATCGATTTGCTCGACTAAAGGCGGTGCTCCAGCATGGCCGCAGTCAAATGACTGAAACAAGTAAAAGAATAAAATAATGCTCTTTGATTGGAGGCAGCATGGAAGCAGGGTCACCTGCACAACGACCTCAGGTCATTTTGTTTGGATACAGTAGCCATTAGCGAGAGTAGGGTTCCGAAACGCAATCGCTTACTCACTTTCTGGACGACTAGGAGTATTATACCTCCTCTGCTCGACCTGGACCGTTTGGCGTGGCATAACTGTTTCGGGGGGACATTGACATAAAAGTAAGTACGGTTATTGTAGATCCGGTCGTTAGGCTGCTGGTCTTGGACGAAAGCAGCAAAGAAACCAACAGTGATTCCAAGCAGATGAGAGCGTTGTTTCGGCGGTACTTCGCCGGACTGCTTTCAAGGAGCGGTATATCTGAGACAGCGCGCTCTGAGATCTACCTCGATGGTTTGCCGCGTGTATCGGACAGGAGCATTTAGTGCTGCGAGAAGCCGGTTTTGGGACGGAGGAAGTAGCAAATGTGCAGAGCTGCCGTGTGGTGCGAAGATAATTAGCATTGGAAGGTCTTCCCTATGAACAAGTATGACTTGTTCGCTCCAGCTGTGACAGACATCCACTGCAATTGGAAACAGACAGGGATCATTCCCAGTTGTGTAAGCCGGGATGTGGTGACTCTGCCGAGGAAGGATTCGAACAAAGAGGACGCAATTGAAAATTTCAGACCCATAACTTTTCTCAACACTGAATTAGAGATTTTTTGGCAGCACTTCGCCGGACTGCTATCAAGGAGCAGTATACCTGAGACAGCGCGCTCTGAGGTCGACCTCAATTGTTTGCCGCGTGTTGTCATGATGTCAATAGTGTCGTCGGAAACGCACGAAATTTCGATTGCATCCCCAGCAGGTTTATCCACGACAACCTCTAGCTCATGTGATATATCGTAGAGTTAAAAATAGATCTGGCATTGGTAGGACATTGGCCAATTTGGATCAGTCCAAGGCATCTGACAGGGTAGTCAATCGCTGTCTGTTGGCTGTCGCAAGGATGTTGTTGTTTGTTCCTTCTCGAGTCATGCCTGGCTCATCAGGGCCGGTTTCCCGGTTTCCTTGACGTATAGGTTCCCAACCTGGACTGGACGCCGGTCCGTCGCAGGTGAGCTGCAAGATGCAGGAGGAAAGAGTGGAGGAAAGTTGTGGCGAAAGAGTCAGCAGAAGTTCGCCATTACTTTCTGCCGGAGCCGCGTGGAGCCTAGGTATTTCGCTCATAAACACACACATCGCCCGGTCTGAGATTCGAACCCGCGATCCCTCGACAGCGAGTCCGCTGCTCTAACCACTAGGCCATGTGCCTCCACTGTCGCAATGATAATGACGTCATATCTGCTAGTGATGACTTCTTTGACCAACAGGGTGAAAGCCTCTTCATCAGTAGGATCCAAACGCTGCAACACCGATGGAGGTAGTGTGGACCCCCAAGGTAGAGTGTGTTAAAAAAATAAACTTCATTCGGTCACGTTCCATGAGAGAATCTTGTTCAGCCTATGAACATTTCAGCCGACACTTGAATTTTGGTATGGAACCTATATTATGGTTTTCAAAACGTCGTGCAACTCCCACCAATATTTTGACGTAAACTCACCACCCAAATTTCTGTGGGACATAAAGTGAAGCAAAAAAATTTTTGGCAGAGAATTTCCTCATATAAAAATGTACTATAATAATACTCTTGTGTTTTTCTCCGTCACGGCATATGAATGAGAAGGGAAGGAGTGATGGATGGATAAGGAAGGAAGGGGTGAAAAAAAAATCAAACAGCGTTTCAATTCTGTGTGAGTATATTTGTGTGTATGTCAAAAGGAAGCATATAAATGTTTGTGTGTGTGTGTATGTATGTGAGTGTGTGTGTGTGTGTGCGTGTGTGTGTGTGTGTGCGTGTGTGTGTGTGGTGTGTGTGTGTGTGTGTGTGTGTGTTGTGTGTGTTCGTGTGTGTGTGTGTGTTGTGTGTGTGTGTGTGTGTGTGTGTGTGTGGTGTGTGTGTGTGTGTGTGTTCGTGTGTGTGTGTGTGTGTGTGTGTGTGTGTGCTATGGAAGTGGAGTGGTGAACATTCGGCGCTGAAACAGTAACACACGATAATCGATGTCAAAATCTCAAGAGACAATTACAAGATAGCATTGACAAGTCTATTATTTTGATTTGCCATCCATATTTTATCTGTTTAATTAAAAATAATTATTGCAATCACACACACACCTACACAAACATATACATATACAAACTCATTAGAGAAAATAATTATTACCTGAGTGTATCAAGAATATAAAACGACTGCAGTTGAAAGGTATATTATAAATTTGGTAATAAAAGAATTATTAAACTAAAAAACTTGGCTTTG
>NW_021835908.1:10000-15000 GCF_006345805.1 Octopus sinensis | reverse complement strand
TGATAAAGATATTTATGATACTGTGGGCAATTATCTAACAGTTTGGTGCATTAAAGGCACAACTAACTGCTTTTGAAATTTATAAATGTGTCATCATCATCATCAACAACAACAATATCAACAACACAACAATAACAACAACAGCGACTGCAACCCCCGGACATTACCCTATCGAGTCCGACTACTCATAGAGCCGATTGCCCGGTTTACATAGTATATAAGTGACCTAAATCACAATAGTCACCCTCAACGGGACGCCAGTCCCTTGGGAGGTTATTCAATTACAGTTGATTGGACAGGAACAAAATGAAATAAAGTATGTTTTGCTGATGAACACAACGCTCTGCCCGATCCGTGAATCGAAACCACAATTTTGCAATCGTGAGTACAACATTCTCAGCACAAGGAGATGAATGCTTGACAAAACATTTGAGCAATGCAAACAAGGAGTTCAGCAAAATGTGGAAGACGATGTCAATGAATGGAAACAAAGAGAAAAAATATTGAATTACTTTACAGAGGTTGTCTAACGATACTATAATATTTCGGGAAAACGGACTCTTTTCAAATAGAAAAAAAAAAGAAATAATCGAAGAGTCCGGGGGAGATATGTTTTTAATGGCAAATCATTCTAATGCGTTGAAAAGAAACAAGAAAAATTCAACATTTGTTGAAGCAGAACAATCATCAGATCTTCATACAGCCTTGTGTTTGTCATTCTTTGCACTTGTGTGCTTTTAAAACCTGCCAAGTTATTTAGAAAACTTGCCCAGAATATTTTTTATTCATATTTGAGTGATGATCCTAGATGATAAGCAGAATTTCAAAAAATTACAGAAGCCAATCACCATAAATCAAAACCTCTGCATTGATGAAAACAATGCCGTCTACCTTGCTTGTTCTTTCCACCTTAAAAGATTAAATTGGTGTGGCTGCAACAATTTCGGATGATTTAGGGCTGTCGCGGACCTGAAAGATCTTTGGGCCAGGAGCTTATCCAGTTTCCACGGCGTATAACAGCCCTAGATTACAATACCCCCAACAACTGAAAGGAACACCGGCTCGTCGTAGGTTCATCACCGCCAGCTGTTGTTGGTATCTCTTTTAGATTGAGTACACTGGAGCAATGTGAAATGAAATGCCATGCTCAAGGACACAACCCACCACCCAATCTGAGAATCGAAACAACGACCATGCGATTATGAGCCCAACACCCTAACTACAAGTCCATGCGCCTTACAAAATTGACATAAATAAATTTCATTTGGACATTAAAGCAGAAATTCTATATTGAAAAATCAAAGAATTCTTGTTGATATTAGCGTTAAAGTGATTTGATTTTTAGTAATTAAATTAAAGAAATTTCGAAACCTAATGATGGAAGTAGAGTTCATGCAAATGATTCCTCAGCATATTCCAAGATCGTTGGCATTTATTGTCGTGTTACTGCTGAAAGCATTTATCTTTATATTTCGACAAAAACAAATTGAGTAAATATTTTTTTTAATTTCTCTTTGCTTTACAAAGCAAGGGTTTCAGAGCATTTTACTTTAGAAGTGCTTGATGCATCCAATATTATGGGCGGAAAAAGAACTTAAATTAATTATTTCGTGAGTTATAAAAATATACCAACCTCGTCCCTGAAGAATGTTATAAACAAATTAATAGAGAACAGAAGGAGTTTATACAGCAAGATCAAACTCAATGCTGAAAAAAACACACCTGAAAAATGCTAGTTTAATACATCACAAGGAAAATACAGCTACGAATATCGCTTCTGTTTATAGTCAAGATTTTTTATTAACCCTTTTCACTGCCTTGTTTTTCAGCAACTACTGAAATATTTTTTCTCCTACTCACCAAGGTTAAAGTTAAACATCACGCTCCTTCGAAAACATCCACATTAAGAGCATTAATAAAACGTACATCTTTATTCTTTTAGATCTAAATCTATACTTTTTAAGGTAAGACATAAACTGCGAGAAGTAGAATTGATCAGAACAGCGAGAAGTAGAATTGATCAGATGTTTATTATTGGGTTGTCCGGAAAGTTCGTGCCGATTTTTAAAGGAAAGAAAAAGGTCAATAAATACTTGCCATTACATTTTTAATCGACCAAATATGAACCATCTTGTTGCACAATGAGTCTCCATCTTTCCTTTAATTTGAAAATACCTTCTTTCTAGAACTGAGGTGGTTTCATGGCAAAAAATTCACCAAGATGTCTTTTTACGTCATCCAAGGAATTGAGATCTTTACCATTAAAATTGTTCTGCTGAGACCTGAATAAGTGGAAATCCGAAGGAGCAATATCTGGTGAACATGGAGGGTGGGGTAACACATCCCAACCGAGCTGCAGCAATTTTTATCTGGTTCCCAAAGCATCAAGTGCCGAAAAGGAACTTTCTTATCTTCCATTTTAAAGGGTTACAGAATTAACACAGGTTATAGGAACATAAACCTTCTTCCACGAAAAGATTGCTTAAACCGTGCTCTAAATGGAGGTGCAGTCAAATCCTATTTTATGCACTCAACCATATTCTAAAATAAGTCGAAAGGTAAACTTCTATAAATTAGCACGAACTTTCCGGACAACCCAATAGAATATGTACTGTCGAAACTACTACAAAAAACATGGTTATATTAATAAGGCATTTCATATACCAGTTCCCATATGATAAAATATAATCTAAGTTAAAATTATATGTTAAATATCTTCTTTTTTTTCTCGTGGACGTGTTTTACATGTTTTTTTTATTGATATTTAAAGTCCGGAATTGTTTTAAAATCTGGGATTGTTTTATGGGGTTTAGTATCTTTCCAAAGTTATCTTTTATCTTTTACTTGTTTCAGTCATCTGACTATTACCATGCTGGAGCACCGCCTTGAAGGGTTTTAGTCGAACAAATTGACTTATTCTATCGACCCTTTTGCCGAACCGCTACGCTACGGGGATGTAAACACACCAACACCGGTTATCAAGCAGTAGCGGGAGACAAGCACAGACACAAAAACACACACACATAGGTATATACATATATATATACACACGACGGGATTCTTTCAGTTTCTGTCTACCGAATCCACTCAAAGGGCTTTGATCGGCCTCAGGTAGAAGTACTTGCCCAAGGTTCCACGCAGTGGGACTGAACTCGAGACTAAACCTTAACCAGACTCAAAAGGCCGGACTTATAACTCTCTAGAGAAAAAATGACCAGCTTGTGTTTCGTATAGGTTAGCTTTGTCAAGTAGAAAATGATTGCTTTATTCCTTTTGCCGGCCAGATATATTTTCTTTATCATATAATATTCAATTACGAAAAATACTATACATACTGCAAGACCTAATTTATTTCTTATCGCCATGAAAATTCATATTAAACAGTTTTTCTATTATCTTGCATCTATTCACAATAACCTTCTTTTGCTGGGTAAAGCCTTGGATTTGGTACTTCTACAGATGTATTTATCGACGGCGTTATCTTTGTCAAACTGGCCTTTTTCATTCACGTTAGAATCCAGTTCAGAAATGTTCTTTTATTCATATCGTAAAAGCAAGCAAATGCAAAAATCCCCCATAAGAAATGTTCTTGCTATTATCATTCAGTTCACGAGAAGTCAATCTGTTTCAGTCTTAAAATTGTCCATTTAAATGCTGTGCCATATATCAGTAAATGATTTCAGTTTATACCCAAGATATTTCTATAGAAATATATTTCTAGGGAAATATCTCCAATGTTCTTGCGAGGATCAACTATGATTTTCTTGTGCTTTCATGATACCAGTTTTCTTCTGTGGTTTGTACCAAAGATGTTCAAATCTCCAGAGGAACCGAAAACTTGACGAAATTCTGTTAAACGCTTATTTTTAAGTATTTGTCCTTCAAATGTCGTATTATTTATCTTAACACTCAAAAAGAATATTTAATTCATTCGCTGCAAATGGCCACCGTTCTGAAAATTATGGGAAAAAATAAAAGCATAATTAAATATAACGTCATAAATTAAAAAATACTATTAGCCATGAAATGAAGAGTATAGATTTTATCTTCGAAAATCGATAGACATTTTGTATCAACTTCTTGTAAAACTTTATTTCACACTTAAACATATAAACAGGCAACTTTTTTATGAAATTAATGCAATATGATGAAGTATCATAATAAAGTGGTACGTTATAATTCGATTTTGTGTATATCACTGATAAATATCTCCAAATTTATACGTCGAGACCACCTCTGCTTTTATTAGTGCCCCGTCCATCGACACGTTGGTTGATTTCTTTGGAGAGTCACAAAGCATACTCCCCACTGCTGAAAACATCATACCAACTTCCACCGGCGTTTAACAGGAAGATTAAAAGATCCTTTAGCCCCTGTTCTCTTTATATATAAAATAAAATAAATGCGCCCTTTTAAAGCCTAGCCAGGCTCATGGGCCCGGTTTCCTGGTTTCAATGGCGTATGTGTTCCCCTTCCCCAGCTGGATGGGACGCCAGTCCATCGCAGCGTTACTCATTTTTGCCAGCTGAGTGGACTGGAGCAACGTGAAATGAAGTGTCTTGCTCAAGGACACAACGCATCGCCCGGTCCAGGAATCGAAACCACAATCTTACGATCATGATGCTGACACCCTGACCACTAAGCCACGCGCCTCCACTCTCTTTGCATATAGCTTTGATAAATAGCAGGTAGCATCACAGCACCTTTTCATGCTTGATTTACATATATATATATATATATATATATCATATTATATCATATATATATATATATCATATTATATATATATCATATATAATATATATCATATATATATATATATCATATATATATATATATCATATATATATAATATCATATATATAATATATATCATATATATATATCATATATATATATATAATCATATATAATATATATCATATATATATATCTATCATATATATATATATATCATATATATATATATATCATATATATATATATATCATATATATATA
>NW_021835908.1:5000-7500 GCF_006345805.1 Octopus sinensis | reverse complement strand
CACCATACTCACCTTATCTTGCACCATGCACCTCACGGTTTAACAACACTGCTAAAAATGCGAATAAAATTCCAAAAGATGATGAGCGGAACGTGTAAGGAATAGACTACAATTGTTTCATAGCAAGCTGAAATCAGCTACGTAAGTTGTAACGAACATAAAGCAGCTAAGTTAATCTCTGAACAAATGAGTTATATATATATATATATATATATATGTATATATATATATACAAACTGGGACAAGAACGCAAAACATTTAGAAGACGATACAAAAAACACGGACGGGACATTCGAAGGCTTCAATCTTCAGTCAAGAACCGGATCATCCTCGTAATTTCGGCTGATTAATCTTGAGATTGCTCCGATCTGGCCAGCTCCAAAGGAAAATCTAAGCCAAGCGTATTAGGTTGCTTGGAAGAAAGCCTCGAATGTATACAAAACAAGGACGGGAAAACGGACGATGTTACACGAATAAGAATACAATATATATATATAGTAATGCTAGTGCTATTTTGTACCCCTGTCTATAAATTTGCATTTAGGTTTTAATTGCTAATGGGCCACCTACGTTATAGATAGATAGATAGATAGATAGATAGATAGATAGACAGACAGACAGACAGACAGACAGACAGATAGATAGATAGATAGATAGATAGATAGATAGATAGATAGATAGATAGATAGATAGATAGATAGATAGATAGATAGATTTCTTTATTAGCCACACAGGGCTGAACACAGAGGGGACAAATTACAAAGTAGAGCTTTTCTTGTTGGGGAGAAAAAAAGTTGGGGGTAGGTTTTCCATCAAAAGGGATCGTAAAAAAAACACGATCAATAGGGATCGTGTATCACAGAAATGTCATGATATAAAGTGTAAAGGAGGAAGCAGATAAGGTTTATCCGTGGAAAGAAAAGCCTACGGAAAAGACCACGGTTACCTCGGTCAATAATGTCACATGTTAGCACATTTATTTGCAAGTAAGTAACTCTCTGTTTTAAATTTTTCTGGGTTCATATTATCATGCTCAAGGTGGCTTCGTCATTCATACGTGCCATCCTTGCTACATTCACCAATCTTTTTTTTCGACATTCGCTAGACAAAACTTGCCTCTCCACTCTTACCTTCTTTTTCAAGTGATACTTGAAGAAGTTAGATCGAGAGAGAGAGAGAGATAGAGAGAGAGATAGAGAGAGAGAGAGAGAGACAGACAGAGAGAGAGAGAGAGACAGAGAGACAGACAGAGAGAGAGACAGAGACAGAGAGATAGAGAGATAGATAGATAGATAGATAGATAGATAGATAGATAGATAGATAGATAGATAGATAGATAGATAGATAGATAGATAGATAGATAGATAGATAGATAGATAGATGGGTGGATGTGGGGTACGTACGAGCGAGCTGAATCGTTAACACATTGGGCATTGTGCTAAGCAGTATTTGGTCCGTTTTTATGTTTTGAGTTCAAATTCCGTCGAAGGCGATATTGTCTCTCATTCTCTCGGGGTCGATAGGTACCAGTTGGGCGCTCCCCCAAAATTCAAGCCTTGTACCTAGAGCAGAGAGAATGCTTATATATATAAAACAGATACAAATATGTAGAGATATATGTTGGCTTATATAAGCAAATGTTTATATATGTATGTGTGTGCTTACATAGTAAAACAAACAAGTAAATAGATAGATAGATAGATAGATAGATAGATAGATAGATAGATAGATAGATAGATAGATAGCTAGATAGATAGATTGATAGATAGATAGATAGATAGATAGATAGATAGATAGATAGATAGATAGATAGATAGATAGATAGATAGATAGATAGATAGATAGATAGATAGATGGATAGATATATAGATATATAGATAGACAGACAGACAGACAGACAGACAGACAGACAAACAGACAGACAGATAGACTGAGAGAGAGAGAGAGATTATTGTCTGAACATTTATTATCTTCAAACATTCACAGAATAAAGCTTTGTGTATGAGTTATTACGATGATCATTCCAAAGAGATATTTGAAAGAAATTCTCTCTTCTCTCTTCTCTCTTCTCTCTATTATCATTAATATATATATATAATATATATATCATATATGTGTTTGATTTAGAAAGAAAGAAGAGAGGGAAAGAAACATACACCACACACATATAAATATATATATATATAGATATAGTGATAGAGACATATATACACAATATGTATGCATATATATATATACACATATATATGTATATAGATATATATACATATATATACATATATATACATATATAATATATTATATATATATATATATATATATATACATATTACATGTAAATATATGCAGACAAATTCGTATATATAACTGCATGCACATAAATATATATACGTATAATACGTATATACTTTATGGATAGATACATATACTTACATATACACGCATGTATATAGATATATGTATATATATATATATATATATATATATTATATATATATAT
>NW_021835907.1:10000-37600 GCF_006345805.1 Octopus sinensis | reverse complement strand
ATTTTTCTCATTCCACTTTCATTCCATTATTCAATCTCCCTCTCTATTCTTCCCCTCACAAGCTAACCCCTTAATTCTCCAACCTCTTCCCCGTCTCCTCCTTGTTTCCTATCTCGTCTATATAATATCAGCACAGAACAATTTCTAGCTTTGTATGCAAAGTAAGATAGAGTTTAATTAGATTTTAAAACTTCTTTAAAAACAAGCCTTAAGCAAATAAACAACCACGTAAAACGCCATGTTTTCATAGACACACACATATACAAACATACAAATGTACGTAGATACATAAATACATACAAATATGTATATCCACTCATTCTTTCATATATGCTCCCAAACTTAAATACATACATTAATGCATCCTGCCACAACCCCACACACAAGTGTGTGCATGTACCCCCATCTCTCTCTCCCTATATATATGTATATATATACACTTATATATCTATATATATTTATATATATATATTTATACCTATCTATCTCTATATATATTATGTATTTACATATGCATATACACATATACATATAAATGTAAGAGGGAAAAGGAATAGTTAGTTTTATTGCGATATATATATATATATATATATATTTAGAGAGAGAGAGAGAGAGAGAGAGAGAGAGAGAAAGAGAGAGACGGATGGGTACAGAGATGATGCGATATATAGATAGAGTGATGGAGGGATGGAACATAGATGTATCGACAAAAGTATGTATGGATTAATAGGTAGGCACACAAGTAGGTAGGTAGGTAGGTAAATAGATGGATAGATGGTGGGATGGTTAGGTACCCAGACACATGGATACACAGATTTTCAAACCGACAGATATAAAGATTGATAGATAAATAAGTACACCCCTCCATTACATAGGTAGATAGATACTTGTTTCAGTTCTTGTTGCAGTGTGTTCAGATCCCATCAAGGTCAAATCTAGCATCCATTCTACTGAGGCCAATAAAAACAGTACCGCTCCAGGGTGATAGTAGAATTAAGGAATTGCTCGGATGTTGGTTAAAATTCATCGCACTATTTGTTCCGGTTAAGGAGGTGAGTTAGCGGAAGAAAATACTTTGAGGCATTTCGTTCGTCTTTACGTTCTGAGTTCAAATACCGCTGAGAGCAACTTTGCCTTTCATGTCTAAGGCGTCCATAAAATAAGGACTAGGTGGTCACTGGGGTTGTTGTAATCGACTTTACTGCCTCTCTTTTAAATTGCGGGTCTTGTACCATTGGCAAGGCCAAAGAAGGCTAAATCACGTGATCTGCTTGTCCCAGCATTGATAGCTGACGACTATTTCCCGCTAGTATTTAAACATGACTGCTTCCCTGATAAATAATGCACTATTCTGTATTCTAGCACAACATCCACTTTTAAGTAAGAATAAATAATAATAATTCTGTTTTTGTCGCTATTAATTATATACTTATACATATACATACCTACCTACATACATACATGCATAAACACAGACATATGCATGACAATACATACATAAAACAAATCATACAGATCTGTGCATATATATATATATATTATATATATTATATATACAAACATAGAGTAGTGATACAACAACGCACCAATGTTTACCGGAAACAGAAGTCGATACAGTTACGACGCTATAGTAAACCTTCAATGTGTGTATACCGGCAAAGACGTGTGGGCGCAGCAAACACGAAAGATTTTGTCTTCCTTCTAGGAAGAACATTAGATATATGGACAACCCTGTTGTTGTTGAAATTCCAATGAAAAAGCCTTGGATCTAGTTTAGAAACCGGCTCTTTCTCTATTGGCAAGAAATCTTGAAATAAAACTGAACAATGACATGTATAAATTGAAAATGTTCGTGTTGGGTATGTTCCTGGTAGTATGCCAGAGAAGAACGTGAGTTAAGTACGGAGCTTAATATGAAATTAAATAAACGACAAGCAAACAAGAACTACGCAGTCAACTTCATTAGCTTACAGCTGTTTCTGATGTAGAAACCTAAGAGGTGAGTGCTTGAGCATCACCTTAGAGCTTACTCGGAGCTTCAAGAAGCAGGTGTAAGCTGCTGATGTTAATTACGTAATTCCTCTTCCCTTCTTTTAATTTTGCCATATATATATATATATATATATATATATATATATATACATAAAGACACACACACACACACACGCACACACACACATACACACACACACACACACACACACACACACACACACACACACAAATATAAAAAATGGAACAAAAACGCAATAAAGGAAAATGAAACATTCGGACAGATGGACGATACAAAGGCGGACAGGAAAAACAACAATTAGAAGGACAGGTAAAAAAGGACGGGTCATTCGTGACTTTCTTTCGTCAGTCAAGTTACCAGATGTCCTTACAGTTTCGAGCAGTTACACTTGAGACTTTTCGATCTGGTTGCGCCCCAAAAAGTGGAAGCTAAGAGCATTCGATTTTCTGTAAGATAGCAAGCGAATGTGTACAACAAAGAGGAAAAAAAAACGGAGAAGATGGCACACAGTTACAAAATAAACAACATGAATATGAGAACAGGTGTCTTTCGACTGAGGACAAATCAAATTGTGCTGGCGTGTATAGAGTGAAATATTTACGGCAGGAACATAGGAGATGGCCATAAGGGGTGTTGGCGGTTGGCTGTCAGGCCAAGGAAGAAAGTTCATGGCTGGCCGAACACGGGTCACGTGGAAGGAGGAGAGAGGGGTAGGGGGCAGCGGGATTGAAGGATTAGAAGAAAATGAAAGAAACAAAGAGAAAGGTACAGTGGATATAAATGAGCGTACATATACTCTAATTCATATGCTGAGTGCTGTTTTCCAGCGTTTTCTTACAGTAGAACAGCCAACACTACAAGTCAGCGGCGTCAATATATTTTGTCCCTTAAAATCGAATGCAGCAATTTTACCATCGCATTATCTTCATATGGAGTTCTTTGACAAACACCAGAGAGAAACTAATGCTACAAAAGTCGCAATAGATTTAGAAAAAAACAAAACAGCGACAGTTTTGTACACACACACACATGTATGTACATATATACATATATATATATATATATATATATATATATATAATATTATATATATAATATATATATAATATTTATACATTATATATATATGTAATATATACACACATACATATTATAAATTATATATATACAGAAGTGTGTACATATGCATACAAACATACAAGTATCTGTTATCGTTTACTTGCATCAGTCATTTGGCTATGGCCATTCTGGAGCACCACCCTGAGGAATTTTTAGACAAATAACTCGAACCCAGTACATATATATATATATATATATATATATATATATATATATAGATAGATAGCTATAGATATCTTTTGTACAAACACATTTTTCTTTGACACAAATATTTTGTTTATATATATATATATATGTGTGTGTGTGTGTGTCTTTGGGAATGTGAATAAGTGCTTATGAATGTGTGTCTCCAGCACGAAACCAACAAGAAATGCTAATTTATAATTCATGCCGTGACTTGCACTGGAGTCCTTCTCTTTTCCCCCAAATTTGCGTTTTGTCTCGTCATTCCTTTTGTGTTGTATACGTCTCGATGTTTTGTTGCTGCGCAAAAGTCTTCGTCTCTGTGTGTATGTACTTTTAGTGTGTACATGGGAATGTTTCTTACATATGAACGTCGAAATGCTTGTGTCGTTCCTTAAACGTGCATATTTGTGTAGGTCTGTGGGAACTCTCTCTCTCTCCCTCTCTCTCCCCCCTCTCTCTCTCTATCTATCTATCTATTTGTCGGTTTGTCAGTCTCTCTGTCTATGTCTCAGTAAAATATGTCATCATCGACGTAAGCATGGCTCCGAGGTAAGAAGCTTGCTACCCAAGCACATTTTTCGGGTCCAGTCCCACAGTGTGACACCTAGCGGGCCGACCAAAAATTTTTGTGAGTGGATTTGGTGGAGGGAAATTGAAAGAAGCTCATCATATATATATATATATATATATATATATATATATATATATATATATATATATATATATATATATATATATATATATATTCTCTTGTTCTCTCTGTTTCTTTTTGTGTTCCTTTCTGTGGAAGAGCGTAGGCTCGAAACGTAAAAGACTTTTTCAATTCCCGAGCGTTATACTAATACTCTGTTTGTTTTCTACACCACCGGACTTCGTCTTTTGCTTTTTTCGTGAATTCTCCCTATACATACATACATACATACTACAACATACATACATACATACATACATACATACATATATATATATATAATATATATATATATATATATATATATATATATATATATATATATATATATAATATATATATATATATATATATATATATATATATTATATATATTATATATATATATATATATGTATGTATATATATATAAATGTGTATCCCTTGAATATTATATATGTGTGTGTGGGGGGGGGGAGTAAGTGTTTGTCCTCCATCACCGCTTGACAACCAGTATTGGTATGTTCAACAAAAATGACCGATAGAATAAATACCAAGCTTATAAAAAAGTACTGGAATCATTTCACCAAAAGTTCTTCAAAGCGGTGCCCCAGTATGAAACAAATAAAAGCTAAAAGATAAAGGATGATGCCCGTTTGTTAGAATGGTCAAATACTTTAATTCACCGTGAACGCTGTGAATGCTTTTCCTTGTAGTTACGGATCGTTTTGCCAACAAGACTCCAATAGAAAATATTATGTCGTTATTCCCGCTGCCTTTATATTCATTATATCATCAATCCACATTATTTACATTATTTACATTTGGCGGATATTTGTCTGCATCTTGCTTGTTGTTAACACAACGTTTCGGCTGATATACTCTCCAGCCTTCATCAGGTCGCTTTGAGAAATTTCGAACCTGATGAAGGCTGGAGGGTACATCAGCCGAAACGTTGCGTTAACAACAAACAAGACGAAGACAAATATCCGCCAAATGTAAATAATGTAAATAATGTACATAATTCCTCATCTCTTAAATATAGAACCGCATCATATCATCAATCGTATAATTGAATTCTTCAGTAATAGCAACTACAGGTACAATACCAACTTTCCGGACACTAATAACCCGGACTCTCACTACTCCGTACTAATTTTCGATCAGACACACCAAAATTATCGTGGTCGTCAGCTTCGTTTAGGGACACATTGTACAGCACAGCGTATCTAGACCTGTACCATATATACTCATACACAGATAGCTGCATTCCATTTAATTATTTAATATTTATTTTAGTATGTATTAACCAATGTGACCACCACTGATCACATTGTCCGTAATAGGAATTCAGTAATCCGGCAAGGCTTCGGAACGAAATATTGTTTCTGTACTATATACTTCGTTATTATTCCTCAGTGGGTAGAATCTACGAGAGGTTTTGGTGTTTCCAATGGAAACCATTTCAATGAATTATGTCTCTCGGAGAGACACATATTTGTCTTTCCTAGGATCTCTAGTCATCATAATTACGCATATATTTGTGTCCTATTGCCAACTGTTTAAGAAACTCGTTCCGTCATCAATCGCGAGATGATGTGTGAAAAATGTTCTTGTTGTTACTATAAAGTATTACACAGGAGAATGAATTTGCTGCCTCCTTGTGGCATCATTTTCTGAAATGTTCTCTCTGTACGATTCTGTGTTTCGGTACGAGAAGCTGCTGAGATTAGCTGCTTCTTCATGGAGTCATATATTCTTTATTTTCCCATGATTTGATGTTAGGTAAGAAACCGAATCCAGTTCAGTAGAAGAATAGGTGTATTTTATAAGATAGGATTTTCTGGCGAAAGATAACACCAATATGTTGAGTGGAAGCACTCCGTCGGTTACGACGACGAGGGTTCCGGTTGATCCGAATCAACGGAACAGCCTGCTCGTGAAATTAACGTGTAAGTGGCTGCCGGAGCCTCGTGGAGCTTTAGGTGTTTTCGCTCAATAAACACTCACAACGCCCAGTCTGGGAATCGAAACGAGTCCGCTGCCCTAACCACTGGGCCATTGCGCCTCCACAACCAATATGTTGAACAATTTAAATGACACGATTAACGACAACAACAACAACGCAGACATTTTGCTATACGAAATAATGTGTGAAAAATTTGAATTTTGTGTCGGAAAAGGTAATCCCAGTTCTTGTTTCGCGAATGAATCCTCTTATAAACAAGATCGTTGCATAAGATGCATTCCACAGAAATAAAATGTCTGCTTTTGAGAACAATGTAATAAACGAAAAAGCATCCCTGTCTCTTTCTCTTAATGATGAGACTGAGGATAAAAATATTTTAAGTCTTGAAAACCACGCGACCCTTTCTCTCACACACGAAAGAGCAATTGCAGGTATTTCTGACTAATGTATCCATCGAATGGAGTTGGGGAGGTCGTAAGGAGTCGTGTGCTTAATATTTAAAACTGGAGAGGAAGCAAAAAAAAGCAAGCCAAGGTGGTACGTTAAGCATTTACCCGGAGGTTCGTTCTTGAATATATGGGAAGGCAGACCATAAACCTGATTGTAAAAGATAGTAGCAATTATGTTGATTATTTGTCTAAAGAGACTGATATGACTCAGTTCAAGAAGATGGTGAGCACCGCGATAACTGGAAAGGAAACGTGCTCGGGTAGGGGTAGGGGTCTAAATGGACACGCAAGTTCTAATGACACCGGAAGACTACAGAGCCATTCATGAGCTGTACCATATCGTAGATACAGTTCAGGGTAGAAGGCCTACATGCTACACGTGTGACAGCACAGTCGCAGTTTCTTGAGATCTTTGTGTCAGGAGAAGGCCGAAAGGCAAAGAAGAAGAGAGCAATAAAGACTGCAACATTGCAGCAAGAAAAAAAAAAAGACGAACGGCAACTACAACAACAATAACAGGTCACGAGAGTTACAGTTTTCTGGGCGTTCCCGAATGTGGATCTACGGCCGTTTCCGGCCGAAAAGATCGCCTTGTCTTCAATCTCAATGTCTATGTACAGAAAATCGACCAGGAAGTCGATGAAAAATGAAGTCAGCGAAATGAAGTCGAGAGTGATGTAGCCGAAGCGCCCCCGCTCCAGATTTACTATTTAGTAGTCTTGTGATTATGGTGTGGAAAGCAAAAACTAGAGATGGATGGTAAGCTCTCAGACGTACCCAGAGGAAGTAGGAAGAAATATACAGGAAGAAGCGCATGCCCAAGTAGAAGTCGGCAGGAAGAAGGGAAGTTGTTGAATCTGTACATAAACAACTACTTCCGGTACAAAACGGAAAGGACCACATAAGAACGACATGCTAGGTTCTTCACGAAATTTACAAATATATAATCACTTTATGTACGTGACTATCAGATTAATCAAACGAGGCTAATTACCATTTTATTATATATTTTGTAGAAGGCGGCGAGCTGGCAGAAACGTTAGCACGGCGGGCGAAATGCTTAGCGGTATTTCGTCTGCTGTTACGTTCTGAGTTCAAATTCCGCCGTGGTCGACTTTGCCTTTCATCCTTTCGGGGTCGATAAATTAAGTACCAGTTACGCACTGGGGTCGATGTAATCAACTTAATCCGTTTGTCTGTCCTTGTTTGTCCCCTCTGTGTGTAGCTCCTTGTGGGTAGTAAAGAAATAGGTATTTCGTCTGTCTTTACGTTCTGAATTCAAATTCCGACGTGGTCGACTTTGCCACTCATCCTTTCGAGTTCTATGAATTAAGCAACAGTTGCGTACTGGGGTCGATTTAATCGATTTCCCGCCCCCCGTTCCCCAAAATTTTGGGCTTTGTGCCTAGAGTAGAGAGAATTAGCTCACAGAATTTTTCTAGATCTTTGAAGATTCCACAGGTGTGTGGTGTCGATAATATTTTATGAGACAATAAGGGAACCTGTAATTAATTAAGACTAGGTTGCTCTGTTTAAACCCTGTTACTACTTTCTCATTCGAGTGTTGTAAGGTTGTCCTGTTTCTTTACTTGTTTATTTAAATTATATCTGATTTAAAATTACATTTGCATTTCAACTCTGTATTTACTGGTGCAATTTTGAATCTATCCCGAAGGGATTAAAAGCAAATTTGACATCGGCGGCATCTGAACTCTGTATATAAAGAGACAGAAGAGTGGGTAACTGGTACTTATTTGATTAAACCCCGACCGCGGGGGAATTTGAACTCAGAACATAACGACAAACGAAATACGGCTAAGTATTTCGCCCGGCGTGCTATCGATTCTGCCAGCTCGCTGTCTTTACTACTCTTAATAGTAATGATTTAGGCTCAAAGCTAGCAGTTTTTAAGGTGATGGGGCCATTCGATATTGTTGATCTTAACACATATATTGTTCTTTACTTTATAGGTCCCGGAAGGATGAAAGGCAAAACTGGCCTCGGCGGGATTTGAATCCAGAACGTAAAAGACCAAAAGAAATATCTCATTTGTATTTAGTCCGACGCCGCCCACTGTTTACTGTATAAATTTAGTGTGTATCGTTTATAAAACCATCAACATGATACGCCATTCATTTCAAAGGGGAGATAAAAATATGACCGGAGCAATAAGAAAAAAAAAGGTTAAATTTGTTGAAAATAAAAACAAAAAAGAATGAAAATTAGAGAGAAAACATTTCACTATAGAGAGCATAAAATACGTATTCGGTTTTGTCTTACGTTTCTTTAATAAAATAACGAAAACATATCTGTCACTAAAACGAGATCAGTTCAGAAATCTTAGAATAGCGTCGCTCACTTGTTCGCTATTTGTGTGTCGTCTGCCAAGCAATGGCGAGCAAATCTGATAGTTATCAAAATGGTGCTGATAGCTCCCTCAGCTGTTGTTATCTGAGCCCTCTTTATTGTTACAAATAACACATTTTCTTATTCCTTTCGGCATCACACATTTTATTTCATTTTCTTTTTTTCTTCAACCGACTTTTTATTCTAATTATTATGAATGTCGCAAGTTTTCTATTTTATCGAAAGTTGGTTAGGTTATGTTGTTCCTCACATCAAACTACCGATGTCAGCAAACACACTATCTGTCAATCTATCTATCTATCTGTCAATCTATCTATCTATCTATCTATCTATCTATCTATCTATCTATCTATCTATCTATCTATCTATCTATCTATCTATCTATCTATCTATCTGTCTATCTATGTGTGTGCATGTGTATATTATGCATACTCACACAACGCACGCGCGCACATACATCACCACCAAAATGAGCAATTGCTCAATAATGGCTCAAAATTGTGGTGGTTTTTGGCCGATAACTGATTTGGGGTGAGCATGTCAATTTCTTGTGTGCCAACTTTAGCTTAGAATATATTTGTAACATAGTTCAACAGCTAAAGAAAATTTCACTACATTTATCGTGGAGAAAACTTCTCTCTTATGGTAAAAACATAAGTGTGAAAAATATCACATTTATCCAATGCTGCCACCTGCCGGATCCTATGATATTACTCTAATATATATATATATATATATATATAATATATATATATATATATTATATATATATATATATATTATATATATTACTGTAATATCAGGGACTCCGAATTTTGAAGAAAGGGGGTAAATTGGTGCCATTGATTGTAGTATTTATCTGGTGCTGAACTTTGTCATCTTCTTAGTTTTGAAAAGGTGACCTTAGTGTAATCTGAACGCAGAATGTAAAGTCAGGAATAAAAATTGCAAAGCGTTTTTGTCAACGTCCTAATGACTCTGCTAGTTCTCTCTACATATACATACATACATACATACATACATACATACATACATACATACACATGTATGCATACATATATATTGATATACATACATGCATGCATACATGTATGCTTACATTCATAGATGCATACATACATACACATGCATACATACATATATACATATACATATACATATAAATGCATACATAGATATATATATATATATATACATATATGCGTACATACATACGTACATACATACGTACATATATATATATATATATATATATGTATATATATATACATATATATATATATATATATAGCTGTCTCTTTTTATATATAACTTTTTTTGATAAGGTTCATTTCAGGAACTGAAACATGTTATAATGTATATATAAAAATTAAAAATTGTATAATACAGCAGCATTTTCGAACTTCATTTTTTACAAATATATATATATATATATATATACATGCATACATACATACATACATCTATGCATACGTGCATGATAAATCTGGACAAGCACTGACTGCAGATAGTGCACATATACACATGAACATGCAAAAATTTATGTTGATATTGTCTTTCTTTATTGGCAAGAAATCTTGAAATAAAACTGAATGACACACATACAACCCGTGCGAAGAAAAGAATGGCTGATCATGGCTTCAAGGGGATAGGACGCAAATGTTGAATTCATACGCTACAAATAACCATGATATCTGAGACTATAAAAGTCTGCAAGGTCTTCTTAAGATTCAAAACATGAACCAAAACAAGACGCTTTGCTTCACAACCTTGATACTAAATAGATGGCCGGTCAAAATTTATTCTAAATTAAAAAAAAGAACGAGACGAACACACGTACACGCCTTATATATATATTTTTTTACTCAACGGTGGGCATACACAGTTGATAATGATGTGTATTGTAATCTCACTATATATATATAAAGCTAAAGTTGTCTGTGTATGGCAGGTTTGGTAGCCTTCAACTAACACTATCTCCTCCGAGACCCTACGGTGCAAATTGACCAAAATTGAGATTATGATAGAAGAAGGCTTGCTCTTCCTTCCGTAGAAGAAAAAAAATTCAAATCGGACCATGTTAACACCAAAAAATATTTACACCAATAAGGTGCTTTTTTCTATGAAAATCCCTATTTTTTACGATTTTTTGACAGCTGTGTCGCCATTTTTCGGTGTATTTCAACCAGAAAAATGTTCACTTAAAGAGAATAACAAGCTACATGATGCTAAATTTTTACTTTTAAAAAATTCCAATTCTAAAGGGTCGAAACAAACCCGAGCAACGCCGGGTAATACTACTAGTATATGAAAAAGTATAAATGACCTACGATGACTTGACAATTTCAGAAATCAAAGTTTGAAATAAAACAAAATAAAAAAAGAGCCCTGAGGTTAATGCCCAAAGAAAGACAAACTACTTAAGTAGTGTCTCATGTCAAAAATATCTACAGAAAACCGACAACAACAGCAACAACAATAACAAGAAAACCACCCACAAAATCAGTCTTTCCTTCCATCGACGCCCATCCTTTCCGGAATAGCATGACATCAGTTGCTGTGACCTCAAAGCAACGCCGAAAATATGTAAAACCTAAAGTTGACCACCACCTCAGTTCCCTCTCTCCCGCTTTCTCTCCCTCTCTCTCGCCCCTTCTTTGTCCCTTCTTTAAGCTCAATGTCTGAGATTTTCAAATCCGGTCCAGGGACTCTATTTGGATCTTCCTCTGCATGTCTCCATCACATATAATTACAATGACTGCCGCTGCTGCTGCTGCTACTACTACTACTACTACTACTACTACTACTACTACTACTACTACTACTACCACCACCACCACCACCACCACCACCACCACCACCACACCACCACCACCACTACTACTACTACTACTACTACTACTACTACTACTACTACTACTATTAGTGTAGTTGTCTTCGCTGCTGCTGTTTTCGCTGCTGTTGCTGTGTGTGTGTATGTAGATGTGTGTGCGTTTGTGTGTGAGTGTGCTTGTGTGTTGTAGGTGTATATGTGTGTGTAGGGGGTGTAGGGGTGCGTGTAGGTATGTGTGAGTGTGCGTGTATGTTGTAGGTGTATATGTGTGCGTAGGAGTGTGTGTGTGTATGTAGATGTGTGCATGTGAGCTTGCGTGTGTATGTTGTAGGTGTGTATGTGTGTGTGCGTAGGAGCGTGTGTGTATGTGAGTTTGCGTGTGTATGTGTGTGTGTAGGAGTGTGCGTGCGTGTGCGCGTGTAGGTGTGTGTGTGGTGTGTGGACTTATATTGAAGTCGGGCGAATGAATCATGGGCGAATTATATCAACCGAACGTGGTATACGCAGTATCCAGATGTGTACAACGTGTGTGCTTGACAGTCTGGGTAAGATGACCTCCACGTCGAGCCAATCAAAGAACCCCACAAATTCCGGGTACTGAAAGGATGTGCGCATTATGGTTTCGTTTGCTTGTCCGTGTGTGTGTATTGCAACGGCTCGAAAGGCGATGGTTCCCTGTCGGTGAAGTTTGTGCCGAACTGGCAGTGTACAGCCGTTTCGCTGCTATTTTTTTCCTGACAACAAATTCTAGTCGTGGAATTATTTTTCAGTTCTTGGCGTTTCACGACGGTTCAGAAAAAGAGAAAGGACGTGTGTGTATGTGTGTGTGTGTGTGTCTGTGTTTGTGAGAGAGAGAGAGAAAGAAAGAGAGAGAGAAAGAGAAAGAAAGAGATAGATAGAAAGAGAGAGTGACAGAAAGAAAGAGAGATAGAAAGAGAGAGAGAGAGATAGAGAGAGAAGTCGGGAGCGGAGAATAACTACAGCATGTCTATGTATCTATCTGTGTTTCTTTGCGTTTGTGCCGTTTGTGTCCATTTTTGTGTAGACAATCGCTCACGAGCTGGCAGAATCGTTAGCACGCCGGGCGAAATGCGTAGCCGTATTTCGTCTGTCGTTACGTTGTGAGTTCAAATTCCGCCGAGGTCGACTTTGCCTTTCATCCTTTCGGGGTCGATAAATAAAGTACCAGTTACCCACTGCGGGTCGATGTAATCGACTTAATCCCTTTGTCTGACCTTGTTTGTCCCCTCTATGTTTAGCCCCTTGTGGGCAATGTAGAAATACACAGTTTTTCTACCGCTGCTCTTTCTGTTACTGTCGTCGTTAATGTAGATGTTGTCGTGTGACGCTAGCAACATTGCGAGTCCCTACTAGCTTGCTTCTTTTGCGGACAAACGGTTAGTGCTACCACATGTGCGACATCTGGGCCTTCCACTTTTCATAATACCGGTCTGTTAAGTATTCTTCGTAAGACTATATGGCCAGGAATCTTGCATCGGTTTCTAGTTCTCATTACACCATGACCTTCATTTACTGAGATCGTAATCGTCAATCTTATTTTTCACATTGACGTCTTCTTAGCTAAACCTGTATATTATCATGATCATCATCTTTATGAAGTATATATGTGCCTGTGTGTGTGCGTGTGTGTATGTATATATATATATATATATATATATATATATACATACGAGGGGCGTTCAATAAGTAATGCCCCTAACCCACTTCCCATAGCGGTAGAGCAACGTAATTTGGCACAGTTATTAGTCTTTTTCTACATAGAAACCACCCAGATTTACGCATTTCCCCCATTGTTTGATGCAGTTCTGGAGACCGTTCTTGTAGAAGACCCCAGCTTGGTCCTCCAACCACGACGTGACTTCCGTAATCAAGGCTGCATCACCTGGGAAACGCTTTCCTTTCAAAAACAACTTCATGGCTGGGAAGAGGTGAAAATCAGAGGGTGCATGGGGGAGTTCATAGCCGCACGCCTGTGCTTCTGATCTGGCGACAAGCGAGTTGTGGACCGGAGCGTTGTTCTGCAGGAGGAGGATGTCTTTGCTGATCTTGCCCCGCCTCTTGATTTTGATAACTTCTCTTAATTTCCTCAAAAGTGAAGCATAATAGGCTCCTGCAATTGTGGTACCCATTGCCAGGAAATCTGTCATCACTACTCCGTCCTGGTCCCAGAAGACTGTGAGCATGACCTTGCCAGCGGAGGGCTGCACCCTTTCCTTCTTTGGAGGGGGTGAGTCACGGTGCTTCCACTGCATTGACTGGGCTTTGGTCTCTGGATCATAGTGATGGACCCAGGTTTCATCCTGTGCAATCAGACTTTTGAAATATTTTGACTCATCCTCTTGGCACATCTCCAAATTCATCCTCGAGCACTCGACGCGTTCTTGCTTCTGGAAAGGTGTGAGCAACCTGAGAATCCATCTGGCAGACACCTTTTGCATATGCAAATGGTCATGAATGATAGTTTCCACAGACTCGGTACTAATCTTGACCTCATGGGCTATTTGGCGAATAGTTATGCGTCGATCTTCCAAAATGGCAGCCTCAACTTGACAGACAGATGCCTCATCAATGGCAGAGAGGGGGCGACCAGATCTGGGAGCTGTTTCCACAGAGTTCCGACCATGTTTGAATTCACGATACCAGCGTTTTACAAGGTCATATGATGGGGCATCATCACCATAAGTTACTTTCATTTCATCAAAAGTCTCCCGTGGTGTGCGTCCTTTCAAATACAAAAACCGGATCACTGCTCAACACTCAGTAGGCTCCATTTCAGACTTGACTCAGTTCAAACACCTGTAAATCAGAAACCACAATTAGTTCAGAGCTAGATCAAATAACTGCATGTGGGTCAGAGGCATTACTTATTGAACGCCCCTCGTATATATATTTACATTTGTAACTATATATGTATATAAGTGTGCATATAAATTTATATGTATGTAAATATATGCGTATGCCTGTATATATATATATATATATATATATATACACACTCACACACACAAATATTGCATAAAGGATCGTTGGTAAGGCCAGAACAAAGCGAAGGAAATGCAAGGCAAATCACAAGAAAACAAATATATGAATTAATGTAGACTTACCTTGTATTCAATATTTCATAGTTATGACCCCATTTTCAAAAATTAACGAATGTTGCCGAAATGCCTCATCATAGATGTGGCTGTATCTGCTGCTATGAAAGTAGAATTTGGAGAACAGGAAAAAATAGGAAAATACCAAGACTTAGCAAAGAAAATGCGAAGAATGGAACGCTTCTGCAAAGGTAATCCCAGTAGTTATAGGTACCATCAGTATGATTATAGACTTGGTAGTTTGCTAAGGCGGCGAGCTGGCAGAAACGTTAGCACGCCGGGCGAAATGCTTAGTAGTATTTCGTCTGTCTTTATGTTCTGAGTTCAAATTCCACCGAGGTCGACTTTGCCTTTCATCCTTTCGAGGTCGATAAATTAAGTACCAGCAGCGTACTGGGGTCGATCCAATCGAGTGGCCCCGCTCCCCCCAAATTTCGGGCCTTGTGCCTAGAGTAGAAAAGACTCGGTAGTTTCGTGAAAGAGACCAGAATAACAACGAGTGTAACATTAATACAGACATTTGTCGAATTAGAACCACAATGGGGTTTTTCGAAAGGCCCTCGATATATAAGGAAACTAATTGTGAACACGCATCAAGGACGCTGATTCCATAGGTAACACTTTTGTGCATACCTTTAAACAGGCCAACACCCGGCGGTGGTTTAGAAAAGGTGATCTATGAGAACGCATTGAGACATTAATATACAGCGCTCATGAACTAATATAACCAAATAGTTCCAAATAGATAAAAGTAGTTATTCGCCCCTTTGTAGGGTGTGTGGAATAAAAACAATGAAGTAATTTCCCATGTTGTAAGTTAGTGAAGGAAATTGGCTCAAAAGGAATACAAAGGGAAGCACAATAACGAACCTTCATTGGGGATTGCGTGAAAGTAGGAACTTCAAAGAAAACAGAAATGGCACAAACCAAAAGGTGTCACTGAGAATAATGAATGTAAGATCTTGTGGGATTTGACAATCCAGTGTGATTCAGAGACTGATGATCGGAGGCGAAACATTGTTGTAGTTGATGAAATGATGAAGGAGAGCAAGGTAACAGAAATTGTCATACCTGAGGATATCCGAGAGGATGATGAAGAACCGGAAGAGATTGAGAAGTACAAGGAACCGCTAAAAGATGAGGTTGCACGAATTTGGGCAATGAAGAAAGTAACAATCATCATGGTAGCTGTTTGGGAAATTAATTGGTAAAACATGCTCAGAAAACTGCTCTAATGGGAACGGCGAGTATTTAGAGATCGGTACTTGCGGAAAGAGACCCCCGTGAAACCCTTGACAACAAGTTGTTCGCTCTTATAGAATTATCAACAGCAAGTGAAATCCAAATCTCTGAGAAACGAAATGGAAACAGCAACAACAACAACAACAACAGTGCCCTGATGCAGTACCAGGTAGTGGCTGTCATAGCTTCTGATCTTAACTGATTGGAAGTGTTATCATGTACATGTTTTGTCTTGGTATAAAAGATGGGCTACAGCAAATATTCTGCTCAATACCACAGATTTGCTTGTCAGTTGTTTGACCTTAACCAGTTGAGTAATTCCCTTAGTGACTGAAGATAAGTGCATCTCTGATGATGGCGGGAGTCATATGGGTGAGAACCATAGCCATGAGTCGAAAGGAATTCTTTGGAGTTTGAATAATTCGCTCTTGGAAACATGGATGTTCTGCTTATTATCCTTAAGCGAATCTTATTCAGGGACCTTCTGAGCAGTATGGGCTACTCGATCTGAAGAAAGGTTATGCGCTGGTTCTCTTGACATGTGGTTCCATATGGTTGTGATGCATGTGCCTAGTGTACCCTTATCAGACGGGTAGTTATGATAGGTATATTGGGGTTCGTACCTCGGTATCACTTTGATCGCAGGTGCCGCTCTTTCACTCAATAGTAATAATAATAATAATAATAATAATAATAATAATAATAATAATAATAATAATAATAATAATAATAATAATAATAAAGCAATTTATAAAGTAAGAATTTTAAATTATAAATTTTTAAAAAGTGGAATATAAGCGAAAAAAAGCCAAATAGATAAAAAAAAATGTGGCGACTCCACCCGACTCCACCCTACCCTAAAAAATGTTTTAAAATGAAATCAAATACAACAGAATAAAAGTGCTGAATTCTTCAAGAATCAGCAGGAATTCTCACAGACTTTTAATATTATTGCGGTGTATTATCAGATGATTTTAGTTTTGTGAACCCTACAGACCTTTTTCGATCGCAGTAGTCTTTTGCACATTCTTTAGTAAAATTCTATCATAAAAATAAAGAAAAAAAAAACAGTGACGTTAAAGAAACGAATAAATAAATAAATAAATATATAAACAAATAAATAAAGGGAAAAAACAACAAAAACGGAGGGTTATTTGTATTTGGGTGTGAAAATGAGTTTTCCTGATGTGGTTCTGAATTCTACCCTGTATAGCTCTTATGCGATTTTGTTTACTCATAGAAATATAAGGGCATGTTTGTATGTCTGTCTGTGTGACTGTGAGTCTGTTGTTTTTATCTGTCTGTCTGTATATATATATATATATATATATATATATATATATATATATATATATATATATATATATATATATATATATACATATATATATTATATATACATATGTGTGTATATATATATATATATATATATGAAAAGCTTACTGTTAAATATATGCACAGATTTACTGCGTGGCGTTCAGTTACTCAACAAATATAAAGTGCAATAAATAAACAAGGATAGCTAAAAAACGTAGACGTAAGACAGGCACAGACGGTTCTAATCCCTCACCAGTTATCAGCCGAACGTTAATACTCAGTTTCATGCTTTTGATGATAACACTGATATCTTCACATATCGATGGCAACCGCGAAATTTGCAAATTTGCGGAGAATTGGGATCTTCGAGCGAAAAAAGAAAAAAACCACACAGAGTGGACGTAGGAAAGTATACAAATGTAATTTAAGACGATTGACAAAGACGGAATAAACAGGTGGACGAGAAAAATACGTTGACAAGAAAATTCCGGCCTTTCGACCAAAAAGACGTATGATGGCTAACGCCTGGAAGGAATCCTGAATGGATGTAGAAAGACGAATATCAAGGGAGGATATTGCTATCGATCCACTAGTTAGGCGTCCGACGCGCAAAAAGCAGAGAAATGGGAAAATTGGTCACGGGTCAGATATGAAACGGAGTATTAAGATTCGGTTGATAACTGATGAAGAATTAGGATCTTCTGTGTCTGTCCTACGAGTATGTTTTTCAGATATCGTTTATTTAATGCATTTTTCATACGTGTATATATATACATATGTATATATATGTATATATATATATATATATATATATATATATATATATATATATATATATATATGTGTGTGTGTCTGTGTATGTATGTATGAATGTATGTATATATATATATATATAATATATATATATATGTGTGTGTGTGTGTGTGTGTTGTGTGTGTGTGTGTGTGTCTGTGTGTGTGTATGAATAGCTGCTCATCATTTTCACGAAATTTGTGTCCTTCAAGAGCTTACCGATCTGTGCTCCATCAAAAATCCCTGCTTTAAGTTTTTCAATCGTCAAGTCTGGAAATACACTGCAGATATACTTCAAGCACTCCCTAGTTTTGTTAAGAGCTTTGACAAATTGCTTGATCAGTTTGGGTTTAATGCGCAAAGGGTAGTAAATGATCTTATCACTTCCAATATATTGACATCTATACGGACACTATTCTCTAGAAGATTCTTCTCTTTCAGTCGGGAAGCCAACAGTTCTGCAGAATTTTTTGGGGAGGTTCAAGTCACGAACTAGATCATTGAGCTCTACCTGCGAGAATAGCGGAGGTAAAGTCTCAACTGAAAAGTTTTGATCTCTAGTGTCATCTTCAGGTGATGAATCTTCTTTGGTTGAGGGTAAAGTTATCTGAGGCAAGACATTGAAGACAGGAACAGGAAGATCTTCACTCTGTGGAACCGGTCTAATTGCAGAGGCAAGATTAGGATAGACGAGCGTTTGCAGATTTTTTCGGGTAACACCATTCAAATTTAGGTTGCAAAAATAGCAGTCGTCCACGTCATTATAGGGCTCCCGCCATACCAGTGGTGTAGCAAACATCATCCTGTTCCTTGTCCCTTTAGTCCATTGTTGCAAATGTTCTGTACATTGTTTGCAGACACTATGCGGTGCTCAATGTTTATCTTGGTATCCCAGCTTGACCCAAAAATAAGCCATATGCGCTCTTTCAACAAAATCAGTGATGTTGTTTCGATTTTCAGGTAAAGTGTATTTTCCACAAACATAACAAACCACATTTTGAGAATTAACGCAACACTTTCTTGATGGGGACATCGTGCTCATTTTCTATTGCTTAGTTCACTACAACATCTACAAAGTATGGAAAAAGAAAAACAGGTATATGGAATTAGAATAAGGCAACGAACACTGCGTCCTGGATGTACACGCATACACAGTGACTAAAGGGATGTACAATAACTTAAAATCTAGAACTGAAGGTTATATTTGGATTCAAGGTTATATTTGGGTTCAAGAGACCGATTTCCTATAGGAATGATGTCTATTTCGTAAACACCAAAAACCTTGTAGACCAATGTAATGGATTGAAATGAACCGTAACTAATCTGCACATCCTCTGATAACTCATGGATGGTGATTCGATGATTTCCCCTCACAGCTGCAAGGACATCTGCGATGTTTTCTCCAGTTCTGCTGGTTGCAGGTCTCCCAGAACGTTCGTCAATATCGACATTTTTTCGGTCATCTTGGAAACGTCTGAACCAATTGTACGCTTGTGTACGGCTCTTACACTCCTCTCCATACACTTTCTGCAACTTTGCGTAGGCCTCTGATGAGATATCACCATGATAACTTTCTCTGTCATGGTCAATGCGACGATCACACGATCAAATGCTACACACTTTCATTCCAAGCACTGTTGTAAACAGCGAAAGTGAGATAGAACATTAAAACTTACTGCGTATGCACATCAGAGTGCAAACTCAATCTTTGCTAAGCGGCATCACTCTGAGTGCTTTAACTTCGTTACTATGGCAACAGTCCAGATACTTATTAATCAGACATCGTATATGTACACACACACACACACACACACACACACACACATATATGTATGTATGTATGTATGTATGTATGTATGTATGTATGTATGTATGTATGTATGTATGTATGTATATATGGCTAAGGGTGTAAATAATATAGTGTGTATATTGATATACATATTTTCTCGGCCAAGATCCACATCACCCATGAGGTCCACATAAAATTGTGCTTTTAACATTTATGTACATTAAATTGTCAATTCTTCTAAAATAGTCTACAGATTTTAGCAATTTTTCTTATAGAATTCCTAAAAATATTTAATTAGAAAAATATAATGGGTTTTTTTTAAAAACATCGACTGTTCGTTAGGGTCCAGCAGAGTAAAATAGGGACTCACAGAGTAAAAGGGATCCACAGAGAAAATTGGTTGACAACCATTGCTATATATGCAAATATGTGCACAGATTTATGTATACACACACACACACGCACATATATATACAGATACATATATATGCATGAGCATATATATATGCACATATATACGTATATATGCATATAAACATACATTCATACATATTCATACACGTGTGTATGTATGTGTGTGATTGTATACAGGTATATATATGTATATATATATATAGACATATCAAATATATGTATTCATCAATAAATGTATACACACACACACACACATACACACACACACACACACACACACACATATATATATACGTATATATACATATTCCTACATACATATGTTTCTATATATATATATATAGGTATCTCTGCCTGTTTGTCTGCATGGCTGTCTCTTGATTTCTCTCTTACTCGGTAAAGAACAACAAGCAGTAGCAGCAATAGGCATCAGTCCAATAACCACGCACACACACACACACACACACACATATATATATATATATATATTTATATATATACGCAGAAATTGACGAATTCACATATACAATATATATATATATATATATATATATATATTCTGATATATCACTATCATATATATAGAGCGCGTGCGAAGGCACACACACACACATGCACAAACACACATGCACACACACACACACACACACACACACACACACACACACACCACACACACACACATACGTAAGACGAAGCCCTTAAATCAATTGGAATGATAGAAAGACACACATTTGCAGTCAAAAGTTTCCCACGGAACGGCATACTTGGTATTGGGTAGTACAACACTGACAGAGAGAGAGAGAGAGAGAGAGAGGGAGTAAGCGAGAGGGAGAGAGAGAGAGAGAGAGAGGAAGAGACGGTAAGAGAGGGAAGGGAGATGAGAGCGGGGAGGGAGAGAAGGGATGAGGAGAGAGAAATGGAAAAAAGAGACTGCGAGGGAGAGAGGGAGGGTTTAAGTAAAAGAGAGAATGTGAGAGAGGCAGAGAGAAACAAACAGGCACAGAGAGTATGTGAGAGGGAGAGGGAGAAAGGTAGATTGAAAATGAAAGCGTGATAGGGAGGGAATGGAAGGCTAGTGAGGAAGGAGATGGAAAAAGAGAGGGAGAGAGAGAGTGTGTGTTTGAGAGAGAGAGAGGGTGACAGGGAGAGTAAGAAGTATTGAGAACGAATGATGAAGATAGAGAGAGAGAGAGGGGGAGAGAGAGAGGGAGAGAGAGAGAGGGGGAGAGAGAGAGGGGAGAGAGAGGGGGAGAGAGAGAGGAGACGGTAGGAAAATGAAAGAAAATGATAGAGTACTAAAGAGGGTCAAGAGAATGTGAGAGGGAGAAAGAAAGAGAGAGACTAAGAAAAAGAATAAGAAAAAGTAACGAGTGACCGTCTTTGAAGAATCAGGCTGCGAGCTGGCAGCATCGTTTGCGCTTCGGACAAACAATGCGTAACGTATATCTTCAAGGTCTTTATGTTCGGAGTTCAAATTCCGCCGAGGTCGACTTTGCATTTCGTCCCTTCGGGGTCGATAGATAAAAGTACCGGTTAGGCACTGGGTGGATTTAGTCGACTGGTCATGAAGTTTGCAAATGGCTAGCTACCCATCCAGGGGGGATTGTTGTAATCAGGTTCACTTATACGCCATGGAAACCGAGTAACAAACCTTAAGAGTAACTACGGCTCCGAAGAACACCCGAAGAATAAAAAAGGGCAGAAAAACCAACAAACAGAATTTCAGAATATGAAATTAATAGTAACACAGAACGAATGAGCGATAGAATGAGAGAACTACAGAATAGCAGGATGACAGATGCATAGAATATATAAATGATGTCTTATCAACCGAATGACAAAGAGAGAGGCAGATTAAAAGAGATTAAAATTACGACAAACTAATCTGTAGAACAGCGAAGGAGAAAGAGAGAGGGAGAGAGGGAGAGAAAGAGAAAGAGAGAGAGAGAGAGAGAGAGAGAAGAGAGAGAGAGAGATCTTGCTGATACCGATTAGATTATTATAATAGATCGATATTTTGTATTGGTGATCCAACTGTTTGTTTTTGGACTGATATGTGTTTCTTATTGGTGTTTTATCTAGGACTGATAATTTTTTTTTTTTTGTATTTCAACAATGGCGGGTTTCCAGTAGCAGCAGCAGTGGCAACAGCAACAGCAGCAGCAGGTAGTCTGAGATTTCACGATAGACACACATGGATAAGTATATTTGTACACACACACACACACACACACACGCACACGCACGCACATGCACACACACACACACGTGTATGCTTACATGCATGCATATATATTTACATATATATATGTATATATTCAAATATAAAAGAATATTTAGATATAATATATATGGATATATATATATTTGTATATATGTGTGTGTATGTGTGTGTGTGTGTATATACACGAAACCACAAATGTCGAAGGATATACATGCACACATATATACATACATACATACATACATACATACATACATACATACATATATGTGTATGTCTATATGTGTGTGTATATATATTTATATATATATATATATATAGTATAGTGTAATAAGTAAAATATATGCATACATACAAACATATATGTACGTACCTACATCTACATGTATATATACATGCATATATAAATAATATACGTGTGTACAGGACACCACAAATAGACGTAGAACTCAACGAGAAACGAAACGTAAAAAGCGCATGGAACGGACCATTCCTTTACAACGAAACAACGAAAAAACAGAGTACAAGACAAACACAAGGAAAAATCCCTTCATCAGCCGTCCCTAGTTCAACTCTAGCGTGTTTCGAAGGTGAGGACAGAACACGTCTCGTCGAAGTAATCCTTCCTGCGAAAGAATTAAATAAAATTCCTTTGCAGCGGGGTAAAAACAAGGAAAAAATGTGACAAAAACAGGACGTAAAAACAATACAATTAAAAACAAATACAAAATAAAATACAATAACAAAAAATACAGTACAAGAAACAGTACAAGAAACAGGACAGGAAAACGAATGAAGAGGGCCTATAAGCCTAGACGAGGAAAAAAAATTTTTTTTCACGAGCGCAGGAAGAAACATGTTTACTTGAACAAGGCTGCCGGCGAAAGGAAGATCGTAGACCCGGCTGTGAGAGAGATGAGGAGGAGTGTGTGTGTGTGTGTGGGAGAGAGAGAGAGAGAGAGAGAGAGAGAGAGAGAGAGGAGAGGAAGCAAAAGAGGGTATATATATATATATATATATATATATATACTATATATATATATACCTTATTAAAATCTTATAAAATATCTCTTACATATTAAATTAGTTGCTAGCTAAAGAAGGCGAGCTGGCAAAAACGTTAGCACGCCGGGAGAAATGCTTAGCGGTATCTCGTCTGCCGTAAGGTTCTGAGTTCAAATTCCGCCGAAGTCGACTTTGCCTTTCATCCTTTCGGGGTCGATTAAATAAGTACCAGTTACACACTGGGGTCGATATAATCGACTTACTCCGTTTGTCTGTTCTTGTTTGTCCTCACTGTGTTTAGCCCCTTGTGGGTAGTAAAGAAATAAGTATTTCGCCCGTCGCTACGTTCCGCATTCAAATTCTGCCGAGGTCGACATTGCCTTTCCTCCTTTCGTGGTCGACAAATTAAGTACGAGTGAAACACTGGGGTCGATGTAATTGATTAGTCCCCTCTCTAGAAATTTGAGGCCTTGTACCTCCAATAGAAAGGATTAATTAATAATCGTAGCTCTGTTACTTCTGATGTGAACGAAGGGCCGTGTTATTGATAAAATCCTGGAACAGCATCTAGCACACTTGCTGAATTGGACACTGGTACTTTTTTCTAATCTATTGAAGTTTCACTTGAATTGAGAAAGAAAAAAAAATGATTAATAAAATGAGTAATTCAAGTCAAAACATGTAGGGGAGACAACTACGAAATAGCAAGAAATTTAAATTCATGAAAAAAATAGGCGTAGGAGTGGCTGTGTGGTAAGTAGCTTGCTTACCTATTTCTTTATTACCCACAAGGGGCTAAACACAGAGGGGACAAACAAGGACAGACATATGTATTAAGTCGATTACATCGATTCCAGTGCGTAACTGGTACTTAATTTATCGACCCCGAAAGGATGAAAGGCAAAGTCGACCTCGGCGGAATTTGAACTCAGAACGTAACGGCAGACGAAATACCGCTAAGCATTTCGCCCGGCGTGCTAACGTTTCTGCCAGCTCGCCGCCTTGCTTACCAGCCACATGGTTCTGGGTTCAGTCCCATTGCGTGGCAGTTTTGGGCAAGTGTCTTCTACTATAAGCCTCGGGCCGATTAAAGCCTTGTGAGTGGATTTGGTAGACGGAAACTGAAAGAAGCCCGTCGTATATATGTATATATATATATATATATATATGTGTGTGTGTGTGATTGTGTCTGTATTTGTCCCCGCCAACATCACTTGACAAACGATGCTGGTGTGTTTACATCCCCGTCACTTAGCTGTTCGGCAAAAGAGACCGACAGAATAAGTACTGGGCTTACAAAGAATAAGTCCCGGGGTCGATTTGCTCGACTAAAGGCTTTGCTCCAGTATGGCCGCAGTCAAATGACTGAAACAAGTAAAAGAGTATCCAGTGAGGAATGTGATGTTTGGTATTATGGGTATAACTTATAACTTGTTTCGGCTTAATTAGAACTCACCAGCGACATAGTATAGTTGTTATTGTCAAATATTACAAAGAATACAAGAATTTGTTGAATGAACATAATTACTAATATTACAACGTAATACTTGGCTGCTACTGTATGTTGTCGGCCCCCGAAAGGGTGCAAAGTCGACCTCAGCGTGATTCGAACTCAGAGCATAAAGACGCGCCGCCAAGAATTTTGTCCGACGCACTTGCGATGCTGTCAGTTCGCCATCCAAATACTACTACAAGTACTGATGATGATGGCGATGATGATGATGATGATGGTGATGATGATGATGATGATGATGATGATGATGATAATAATAATATAATAATAATAATAATAATAATAATAATAATAATAATAATAATAATAGAAATGAAGCTCGCTGGCTCTGGTTGACAAACGGGAACTTGAAACGAAAATCAGAAACGTTAATTATAGCTGGCCAGGAACAAGCCCTTGGAAAAAATCTGATAAAGACAAAGATCGATAAAATACCAAATTTGCAGGAAAGGCCACGAAAGTATCAATCACTTTTTGAGTGTGTGCAGAATATCTGCACAAAAGGAATATAAGCAGACATGACTGTGTCGGAAAGAGAATGCATTGGACTGGTGGTGTGGAGAATGGGACTTCAAAGCAACAGAAAAATGCGATGTAAAATATCGAAAGAGATTGGAATTAAAACTTGCGTTGTCAGCTTGCAGAAAAGTGCCACTCTACAAGAAAAACCAAGGAAGATTCTTCAGATTTTAAAAGCTTTGGTATCACCAAAACCTGAAGATAAAATATCTGCTAAATAGATTAGCATACACTAGCGTAATAATAATAATAATAATGATAATAATAATAATAATAATAATGATGATGATGATGATGATGATGATGATGATGATATAATAATAATGATGATGATGATGATGATGATGATATAACAATAATAATAATGATAATAATAATAATAATAATAATAATAATAATAATAATAATAATAATAATAATAATAATAATAATAATAATGATGATGATAATAATAATAATACTGGTGATGACGATATAATAATAATAATAATAATAATTGCAGCACAAGACCAAAGCCTCCCCACCAGAAATTACCAAAAGCATGTAATGAAAAGAAATATTACAAGTAACTGCAGAATATGTGGAGATGGACAAGAAACAATAAATCATATTATCTCTAGTTGCCCAGTCCTAGCTAAGAAGGAATATATTCACAGACATGACAGAGTTGGAACCTACATACATTGGAAGCTATGCCAACATTATGGAATAACAACAGAAAAAAGATGGTATAGGCACACACCAGAAAGGTCACAGAAAACGAGAAAGCAACCATACTCTGGGATATGCCGATACACACAGATAGAGAAATTAAGGCCAACAGACCAGATATAGTTGTCAGAGATCATGAAGAAAAAAAATGCTTTCTAATTGATGTATCAATACCGGCAGATGACAACGTGTCTCTAAAAGAAATGGAGAAACTCTCAAAATACAAAGACCTGGAAATAGTGGTAACTAGAATGTGGAATCTGAAAACAGAAACAATTCCTATCATAGTAGGTGCATTAGGCATGATAAAAAAATATTCAGACAAATACATAACAAAAACACCAGGACTTACAAACGCATATAACATACAGAAAATTGCACTACTAGGCACTGCACACATCCTACGCAGAACACTTTCCATACAATAACCACCAGAGCATCACAACAAATCACAGCACATACCCAAGGCACACAGAGCTGCGCTCGGTAGTGAAGTGAAAGCACGCTATAAAAATAAAACTACTGAATAATAATAATAATAATAATAATAATAATAATAATAATAATAATAATAATAATAATAATAACAATAATAATAACAATAATAATAATAATAATAATAATAATAATAATAATAATAATAATGCAGTACCAGACAGTGGCTCTCATGGCTTCTGATCTTAACTGATTGGAAGTGTAATCATGTACATTGTTTTGTCTTGGTATAAAACATGGGCTACATCAAATATTCTGCTCAATACCACAGATTTGCTTGTCAGTTGTTTGACCTTAACCAGTTGAGCATGTCCCTTAGTGGCTGACAATATGTGCATCTCTGATCATGAGCAGAAGTAGTGGGGGAGCATCATAGCCGTGTGTTAAGAGAGATTCTTGGAGGTTTGGATAATTCACCTTTGGAAACATGTGTGTTTCATTCAACATCCTTAAAAGCGCCTTATACAAGGACCTTTGGAGCACGATGGGCTACTCGACCTGAAGAAAATTCCTAACTGGTCTCCACCTGCAAGGTAATAGATAGTTTATCTTGATATGAGATCACCATGTCGCACACATATGGTTGTGATGCATGTGCCTAGTGTACCTTTGTCGGGGTAGTCATGGTTCGTATACTGGTATATTTTACCCCAGTGTCAATATGATGGCATGCACTGCTCTCTCACCCAATAATAAGAATAACAAAAACAACAACAACAATGACAACAATATTGGCTTTAGATTTAGGTACTTTTCTAGCAATTTTTATTGCGAAAAGATCAATGTCAAAGATCCCTGGGCCTTGACTGGTAATTTATCGCTATTTTATCGATCCCGCAAGAATGAAATGTAA
>NW_021835907.1:2500-5000 GCF_006345805.1 Octopus sinensis | reverse complement strand
GTGAAATGGGAGTCGAAATTAGAGTTTTCGCTGAAATTAGAGTTTTCCCCTGAATGAGTTCACATGTTGGGTAAACCTTGTTTTGAAAGTATCATCTGTAAGTCAGGTGTATTGCATTACAAAACCATCGGAACTAATGCGTTGTGGGGAAGAGTTCTCTTAATGAGTTCGTGGTTTAACTTAGGAAATTACAAGTAGATGCTTGTGCGAAAGTTGTGTGGTGGAGGTATTTTTTGTGTCAATTCAGAAATGCTATGACTACTTTCAGACTGTAATGTCTCCAGATGAAGAATCTGTCTTGTATATGAAACTTGTAAGGGCCTACTGTGTCATCTACAGTTGGTCGATGCTTTATTGATTTTGGAATATGAGTGGACACTCACATTCAAGCTGGAATCACAAACTGCATTTGGAATGAACACCCACGCTTTAGTGAGGACACACAAGAAGAGGAAGAAAAAGAGAGAGAGAGGGTGCGGAGAGAGAGAGAGAGAGAGAGAGAGAAAGAAAGAAAGGCAGACAAAGGGTGGAGAAAAATACGATAAAAAAAGGCGAGTAAGTCTAAAAGAGCAATTTATTCTGCCCTCTTAAAAACCCACATAACCAGAAAAATTAGTTTACGGGTGCCGGCCGCGAATTTTTTTTCCACGATAGTTCCGGACCCCAGTTATGATCTCATTTGCATACAGTTAATCAGAGCTCAACTATCAAACTAATTCACGAGAGCATAACAAGTGATGGGCGATAAGATAAGGTCCCTTGGGTAAGGAATGACCATGCTTCTTTTCTCTTTTAAGAATGATTGTTGTTCTTGTTCTTGTTCCAACCATGGCTGCCTCTGCGTAGTAATTTGTGTTGTTGTTTACTTTCTAAAACACTAAGGGGAGAGGGCTGCTCGCACATCACCCTCTACCCACATTTTTCCCATCCACAGCTTTACCATGTGGGGCCCTAACAAATCCGATAATAGGTATAGATGCAAATCTAATTACTTGTTTTCTTCTAAAATCAGGCATAACTTGGCGATCGGTCGACTTTACAACACCATTCTTCGTCTTGAGTTTACTTCGTCTTGAGTTTACTCGGTAGTGTGTCTTTGTTAACTTGGCAACTAGTTCAAGGTGAGCTCTGATTGGCTATATGCAAATGAGTTCATTACTGGGGTCCGGAAGTCTCGTGGGGAAAACATTTCGCGTGCTGGCCATGTAACGGGAGTGAATTGTCACTATTTGGAGCAGCGCGGAGTCTGTTGCCGACGGGTTGGCTGTGAACCATTTGATGCAAGCTTTCGAGGGTTTGTAGGGTGATTACTCTGCAAATCGCTAATTAGGATCGGAATCACTGACGCAGTAAAAAATGCAGGCCTTTAGTTTTATCACTGAATGCACAAAAAAAAACTTATTAAGTGCTTTTGGGACAAAAACAGAAGGTTCGTTGTTTGTTGCCTTTGGAATCTAAACCAAAGCCTCATCAGCCCCAGCTGGGCCGAATGGACGGGTGGTTGTTGTTAGTGGTGATGGTGGTGGTCTGATGTTAAAAACCTGAAATTCCCTACAAACCGATGAACATTACTGATGCTGCATCCCAAAGCTTTCCGAAAAATGCTTATAGAAATCTAGTCAAAGAAGAAACGGTAAACATTGACTCACGCGTTGAGAGTAGATATAGGATAGCAAGGGTGCAGGATTACAGGGCTAGTGGAGTACAGGAGTACAGGGGTAATGGAGTACAGGAGTAATGGAGTGCAAGGGCACTGTTCAGAAGAGGTATGATTGGACGAAGTAGATATTGTGAAATTTGATGTGTTCAGATACAATAAGGAGTAACGAGAGGAAGAGAGACGGGTGTGTCGGAATAGCTAGATAACTTTTGAAGGGATGATACAAAAGTTCAGGCCTACAAGTGTACAGGTGTACAGGGGTACAGAGGTACTATTTAGAAGGTGTATGATTGGAAGAATTGACTATTGTGAGATCTGATGTGTTCAGGAACAATAGTGGGTTACGAAAGGGAGAGATACGAAAGATGTCGGAGAGGCTGAATGGATTGAGAAGGGACGGTACAAAAGTACAAGAGTATAGGAAGAAAAGGACACAGAGGTACAATTCAGAAAGGACACAGAGGTACCGTACAGAAAGGACACAGAGGTACCATTTAGAAAGGACACAGAAGTACCATTCAGAAAGGACACAGAGGTACCATTCAGAAACGACACAGAGGTACAGTACAGAAAGGACACAGAGGTACGGTACAGAAAGGACACAGGGGTACCATTAAGAAAGGACACAGAGGTACCGTACAGAAAGGACACAGAGGTACCGTACAGAAAGGACACAGAGGTACGGTACAGAAAGGACACAGGGGTACCATTCAGAAAGGACACAGAGGTACCGTACAGAAAGGATACAGAGGTACCGTTCAGAAAGGACACAGAGGTACCGTACAGAAAGGACACAGAGGTACCATTCTGAAAGGACACAGAGGTACCATTCAGAAAGGA
>NW_021835906.1:17500-37581 GCF_006345805.1 Octopus sinensis | reverse complement strand
GGGGAAGAAGAAGAAGAAGAGGAGGAGAAGGAGGCGGAGGAGGAGATGATGCATCCCGTGTTATACAGCATCCACTGCGTAATAGAAGAAATTCGAAAAGGTACAGTATTAGCACTCACAGCTGGTCGAAGACTGCGTTTTTGAATATATAGTGGGACCCACAAGTGACCCTTCCTTTGCCTATAGACCGTCCATTAAAATAAATACAATGAGAGTTAATAGAACTCGTGACGAGAGTATTGTTTTGTTCACCGTGTCGGCCACCAAAATTAGCAGCCATTTTGCCTTTAGCTTACGAATTGAGGCTTTGTTTTGCTTAGAAGGAAATTTTGCATATATTAACCGGAATCAGGTTCTATGTTGTGTGTGATCGGGAAACCAGTTCGAAGAAGACTAAGCTTTCTTCTAAGTTATGCCTAAAGAAGGAGTTAAGTTAAGCAGTGTAAACTAACGAATCATTTCCCATTTTTATTGTTCTGCCTCTGTTTAGAGTTAGCTTCCAGCTGAACCAGAAGATAGGACTCATCAATGTTAAATATTGTTATATTGCGACGACACGTCACAGACTGCTTTTTTTTCTCGTTGCCAGGTTATCCTTTACATCTGTGCTTCTTAACTACTTTTTCGTAGCACCACGACCCATTTTTGTTGTGCCTAAATGATGAGTGAGGTGGTGCTGGCAGAAACGTTAGCACGCCGGGCGAAATGCTTAGTAGTATTTCGCCTGTCGCTACGTTCTGAGTTCAAATTCCGCCGAGGTCGACTTTGCCTTTCATCCTTTCGGGGTCGATTAAATAAGTACCAGTTACGCACTGGGGTCGATATAATCGACTTAATCCGTTTGTCTGTCCTTGTTTGTCCCCTCTGTGTTTAGCCCCATGTGGGTAGTAAAGAAATAGGTATCATGACCAGAATAATTTAACATAAATCATAGTTTATAAATTTTACTCTAGAAATGGACAAAAAAACTAACAAAGACTAAAGACTAAAATTACTTTATACATTACAAGTTAATGACCTCCTTGTGCCTGATGAGATTGCATTTTATTGTAATGACCATTGCTAGTTAATGCAGTTACTAATACAGGTAAAATTTCGTATGTAAGTTATGTCACCTTATCGCCCCCTCACCGCCTAAAGCCTAACTCCCCCTTCAGCATGCCCATTGCCCCCTTGGGTCGGTGCCGCCTACGTTGAGAACCTCCACTTTACACTCACACACTCTATACACTGTGGGTAAAAAGTTTCATAGAAAACAAAAAAATCCTTAATTCAATAATAGTAATGAAGAAGGTTCTGTCTCTGACCTCACAATACAGAAATCTGATGTGTTTTAATTACAATGCTCCATTTTACGCTTAAATGATGTGTAATCCTTAATTATCGTTGCTCATTATACTAGCGAAGAAAGGCGGCGAGCTGGCAGAAACGCCGGGCGAAATGCGTAACCGTATTTCGTCTGCCGTTACGTTCTGAGTTCAAATTCCGCCGAGGTCGACTTTGCCTTTCATCATTTCGGGGTCTATTAAATAAGTACCAGTTACGCACTGGGGTCGATATAATCGACTTAATCCGTTTGTCTGTTCTTGTTTGTCCTCTCTGTGTTTAGCCCCTAATGGGCAATAAAGAAATAAGAAACTTTAGCACATCAGGTGAAATGCTTAGCAGTATTTCGTCTGTCTTTACGTTCTGAGTTCAAATTCCGCCGAGGTCTACTTTGCTTTTCATCCATTCGGGATCGATAAATTAAGTACAAGTTGCGTACTGCGGTTGATCTAATCGACTGCCCATCCCCCAAAATTTCGGGTCTTGTGCCTTGTGTAGAAAAGATTATACTGGCGACGACTTTTCTCTGAATTTGAGCGAAGTCAACCTGGTGGATGTGACACCTCTGCAAGTAATTAGTTTGAGCTCAATTAGTAAGTGACTTAAATTGGAAAGTAATGGTGCCATGCTTAGATAATTACAAGGACACAAGGCGTTTGGACCGGTGCCATACTCCTGTTACCAACCAGGCCAGGTCAGGCCAGGCCAGGTAAAATGGGTAGGGGTCATGCGCCATTGCAGTGCGTCGCTGCATTTATCATTTGTCTGTAAATTCCCGGGTCCCCGCCCCCCGGGCGATTCGTCGAGCCGAGTCCCAGTCAGTCCCTGTCTCCTCCAGATGCCTCCTCATCAGCCGTAGACCACACGAGCCATCAAGCCAGCCAGATCTTCAGTGAAAAGAACATGGTAAACAGGCTCTAACTCGGAAAATCGAACATGGACAAACAGTTGTGCTAACAACAAATATCCGTCAAATGTAAATAATGTAAATAATGTAAATAATTCCCGTGAAATGTCAACCATTTTAACCAAAGAATATATTAAATATGACCAAATATGGTGACAAATTTGGCTTTACCATTTTCTTTTGTGGCTTGTGTGATTTCTACTTTCACAACCGATGCCTCGTTGATCATTGGTATTTCTACAAACGTATCGATCTACAGAACAACTCCAATATTTTTTTAACGGTTTCAGAAAGTCTAAAGCAAGAAAACCTGTAGAGTTTTTCCAGTTACAGTACATATTTCCATTACAACATTCTGAAAAAAAATATAATCAACGTTGATGTGTTTTATACGCATTAATTCATTAAACTAATTAACTGTCACAATCATTATATTAATTAAGTGTCACAGTCTGGGGCATTTGGGTATTTACATACAAACTACAGTGGAACAATTCCTTAAAATAATATCGCAATATACAAAAGTGTGTACGAGTATGTTTTATTAAGTTCTTAGCGCAGGAGTGGCTGTGTGGTAAGTAGCTTGCTTACGAACCACATGGTTCCGGGTTCAGTCCCACTGCGTAGCACCTTGGGCAAGTGTCTTCTACTATAGCCTCGGGCCGACCAAAGCTTTGTGAGTAGATTTGGTAGACGGAAACTGAAAGAAGCCCGTCGTATATATGTATGTATATATATATATATATATATATATATATATATATATATATATATGCGTGGTATATGTTGTGTATATGTGTTGTCCCCCCAAATCGCTTGACAACCGATGCTGGTGTGTTTACGTCCCCCGTAACTTAGCGGTTCGGTAAAAGAGACCGATAGAATAAGTACTAGGCTTACAAAGAATAAGTCTTGATTCGACTAAAGGCGGTGCTCCAGCATGGCCGCAGTCAAATGATTGAAACAAGTAAAAGAGAGTAAAAGAGTAAAAAGAGTAAAGAGTATGAGAGTTCAAGCCGCCCGCTAACAAAGCGACAAGGCTTTTTGAGCTAAGCGAGTTCCTGGGGTTTGTAAATATGTGGATGAGTTAGTGTGTCGTTTGAACTATCGATGCACACATCCAAGTGTGATTGTGTATCTATTCATCTAAAGAACATCACTATATCCCACCCTATTTCTTCACAGAATGGTTTCCGATTTAGACGCAAGGCCAGTAGTTTTCATGGGAAGGCGTTAGTCGATACCATCGACTCCAGTACTTTTTCTTCTTATTTTATCCGCTCAGTCGAAGTCGACTCTCGGTTACTCGTTGGATCAGTGTCCTCCAGTCAGTTCTATCCTGGGCCGCTTCTTTCAGATTGGCTATGTCCATTCCGGGATCACTCTTGATGGTGTCAAGCCAGCGGGTTCTTGGTCGGCCTCTTCCTCTCTTGCCACTGACCATTCCGAGCATGATGTCCTTCTCCAGGAATTTTCTCCGCATAATATGACCGAAATATGCCAAAATATGCCAAGTACAGGTCTGGTATTTTATTTTATCCATCCGAAAGGGTGAAAGGCAAATACGACTTTTGCAGGATTTGAACTCAGAAGAAAAAAAAAAGAATATCGCAGGACATTTTTCTGACACTCTACCGATTTCTAATAGCATAAACAATCCCAGTCAATCGTACTGCTTCAGTTCACTCCATTATATACATGTGTGACGTCCTACTGTCGCTGTATTCAGTCTGCAGAAGACTCCCCTGAGAAACCTTACGTCAGCCATATTGTTGACTTTAAATATCAAATTGTGAAAACGTATCAGAAAGAAGATTTGCACTGTGGCAATTCCATTACCGTTCCGTTTTCTATTTCGACGAAATGTTATCGACGAGCAATATCGTATGGATAGCATGGGATAAGCAAATGATATCGAATTGTTTAAAGATTAATGTAATACTCGATATCCCGGCAACAATTGCCGGAGGGAAAGCGATGCGAGAAAGAGAAAGAAAAACAAAAAAAAAGAAGGCAACAGAACAAAGCTGAGACATAAATTATTTGTTGCTCCTACTGCTGCACTTACTGCTGCTCCAGCTGTTGCTCCTGTTGCTTTAGTAGTAGTAGTAGTGGTAGTAGAAGCAGCAGCAGTAGGGGTAGTGGTAGTAGTAGTAGCAGTAGTAGTAGTAGTAATGGTAGTAGTAATAGTAGTAGTAGTAGTTGTTGTAGTAGCAGCAGCACTAGTAGTTAGTTAGTTAATTTTTTGGCTCAAAAGCAAATAGCAAGGCCATGTAGGGGGACATGGAGTTAAGTACAGGGTGGTGTTCATGTAAAGAGTTCAGGCCACTTGAGGTCCAGAGAGGCTTTGAACAAAGCGGTCGTCGGCATCTTCATCTCGTCTGGCAGCTTGTTCCACGGATCCGCAACCCGGACGGAGAAAGCTCCTCTCCTTCGATTGAGATGAAATCGTCGCAGGTAGAGCTTTTCGGAGTGACCCCGCAGCCGACGCTCTGGAGTAGGAGTGAAGAACAGCTCTTTCGAGAGGTTACACTTTCCGCTTATGATGTTGTGGGCGAGAATGAGCTCACCACGGCGGCGGCGTTTTTCTAGAGAATAAAAGTCGAGCGTCCTCAGCCTTTCTTCATAGGACAAATTTTTGAGACCATGAACCATGCGGGTAGCCAGCTGTATGTCTTTGAGGAGATAAGGAGAAGAGGTTTGAATCCCGTACTCCAATATGGGTCTCACCAGCGTGACATAGAGTGGTAGGAATATGGCTGCTGTGAGCATTCCGAATGACCGTCGAATCAAGAACAGAATTCCGCGTGCTTTGTTGGCAGCATGGACGCACTGGGCCGAAGGCGAAAAGGAGGAATTCACCAAGATACCCAGGTCCTTTACCTGATCGGTCCTCTCCAGCAGCAGACGACCCGGCTCGAAATCAAGTTGAGTTGCAGGAGGAGAGCCAACAGGCAGATGACAGCACTTTGATACGTTCAGACACAGGTCCCATTCGTTAGACCACTTCAAATTTGGTGGAGGCATCGACGAAGATCCTCTATATCACCGCGAGGAGCGACCAGTTTGATATCGTCGGCAAATAGAAGGGTGTTGCGTGAGGTCGTCGGGCAAGTCATTTATGAAGACTAAGAACAATAAGGGCCCAAGCACTGAACCTTGAGGCACGCCACTGCTCGCACTGGAGACGTCGGACCGCGAACCATTAACTTGGACTTGGAAGGAGCGATCTGAGAGGAAGGCACCAACCCATCGTACAATATCCGGATGGAAACTATATGCTTGAAGCTTGACAAGTAATAGGCGGTAGTTAACCGAGTCAAAAGCTTTGGCAAAGTCCAATAAAACGATGTCAACAGCATCACTATCATCGAGGATGCGCGTCACCAATTCTTCCATTACAGTAAGTTGTCAAGCATGATCTCTTCGGCACGAAGCCGTGTTGGGAATCAGAGATAGAGGCTGTTTTTTGGAGGTGGAGCATCATACTTTTCTTTCTTAGGATGGTTTCGAACATCTTGCTGATTATTGATGTAAGGGAAACCGGTCGGTAGTTAAGCGGGTCTTCGCGGCTCCCTTTCTTGAAAATTGGGCAGATTATCGCTGTTCTCCAGTCCGCAGGTATAACACCCGTCGCCAATGACATATTGAATAGACGTGTTAAGGGCTCGCAGATGACCGGAGCCAACGCTTTGATAACCTGGGTGTATGCCGTCAGGGCCGTGACCCTTGTTGACATCGAGGCCTTGAATAACACGTTTGGACTTCGTCCCGCGTGATGACCAATCGAAGCATTGGAGGTACCGATCTATCAAATGGAGGGGGTTCACGACCATCATCTTGTTTGAAATAGTTGAAAAAGCCTCGGCAAATAATTGACTCTGTGATAAGGGTCCTCAATCGATACGCCTGTTGAGTCTACCAACGTTGCAATCTGGTTGTTCAAGCGGGATTCCGTTGGACATGGGCAAAGAAGGTTTTTTGGATTGCTACTGGCATTTGCCGCGATTTTGTATTCATAACTGAAGCGTTCTTCCTTTTCAATTTTCACGGCTCGGTCTCGTTGAGTTTTGTACACCTCAAAAGATGCAGTCGAATCCAGATTTTTGAATTCAGCCCAAGCAATATCTCTGAGTCGACGTTCTCGTTTAACCTTCTTCGTCACCCAGGGCTTGTGTTTCTTCTTCTTGGGAAGCCCAACGGGAACTGCCTGGTCAGTCAACCAGATTACATATGCTTTGAGGGATGACCATAGTTCGTCAACTGAGGACAACGTTATCAGGGATCGCCAGTCCAGAAGCGCGGAAGCCTCGGTTAGAATTTCAAGATTAATTGCAGAGAAGACTCTACGTGGCAGCGAAGTAGTCGTGGGCGTAGAAAAAGTTGTGTGCATGACGAACTTCAGGACCGCATATCACTCTTGGCAAGAGGGGCGCACACAGATACGTCTGACACTGATCTTGGATAGCGGGAGAATACCAGATCCAGCATAGATGGCTGCAACCCAGACCGATGCCTTGTCGGATATTCAACATGTTGCGAGAGAAAACAATCTTCAGCCACGTCAAGAAGGGCCTGGCCGAACCGGGAAGATGTTGTACAAATTGATGCGGGCCAATCGATCGTGGGAGCGTTGTAGTAATAGTAGTAGTAGTAGTAATAATAATAGTAGTAGTGGTAGTAGCAGTAGTAGTAGTAGTAGTAGTAGTAGTAGTAGCAGCAGCAGCAGCAGCAGCAGTAGCAGCAGCAGCAGTAGTAGTAGTAGTAGTAGTTGTAGTAGTAGTAATAGTAGTAGTGGTGGTGGTGGTGGTGGTGGTGGTCGTCGTCGTCGTCGTTTTATTGCTTTTTGCTTATGACAGTAGTTGTTTGTCAGTCAATGGAGGAAGGTTTGATTTTTGCTCTGGTTTTCGCCCTCTTTGGGCCCTTTTATAACATTCGAATCGCAAGAACAAAATGAACAGACGACCAGCCTCGCTGTTGTTGACTAACTTCAGTCAGATCTGCTGCAATAAGCCTATTAGCTCGGAATATAATATCAAGTCTGTGACAGTAGTCATCTTTATGATTAGCAGGAACAGGTGCAGGCGTATTGCTGTCCCAAGATTTAGGACATGAAATGTGTGGTTGACATATTTAAAGAACACAGCTGATATGTAAGAACTGAGCTGTCATGGTTGGGTTGGTTAAGGAATTAAATAGAAACTTTGTAACAAATGAGCGGCGTATGAAAATTGTTTTTGCTGCCTTTCAAATCAAATCACATTCTACGCTCATAAAAGGACAACCAGGTGAGATTCGATCGTGATTTGGCTACTATTTCTGGTAAATGAAGTGATTATAACAAATATCAACTTATTAATTCGTGAGAATCATCTCTTATAAAGTTTTGGTGTTGAAAATAGTGAGATATTCAAGTAAACATTAAACTAATGGCTTCTCATGTTGATACACGGCCAAATCTCTATATATAAAGCTGAAGTTGTCTGTGTGTGGTAGGTTTGGTAGCCTTCAACTAACACTATCTCCTCCGAGACCCTGCGGCGCAAGTTGACCAAAATCGAGAGTATGATAGAAGAAGGCTTGCTCTTCATTCCGTAGGAGATAAAATTCAAATCGGACCATGTTAACACCAAAAATGATTTACATCAAAAAGGTGCATTTTTTCTATCAAAATCCCTATTTTCTACGATTTTTTGACTGCTGTGTCGCCATTTTTCGGTGTATTTCAACCATAAAAATGTTCACCTAAAGAGAATAACAAGCTACATAATGCAAAATTTTTACTTTTCAAAAATTCGAGTTCTAAAGGGTCGAAACAAACCCGAGCAACGCCAGGGCGTTATTGCTAGAATTTGTAAAAAAAAAAAAAAAAAAGGTAGGAATAGTCGATTGAATCGGATGCTGTCCATGAATATTAATTTATTAACCTTGACAGGGTTTGAAATCAGAATGCAAAGGACAGAACGAAATCTAGTACATCCATAAATAAGTGACTCTTCAGTGGTGCAAAAATTTGAGCTCGGTAGTAAAAGTTAGCCGAACACTCGTCAACTAAACAATGCTCCCGCTGTTTACTTTGTGCCGCTTTTGATCCCTCAGTCGGTCAGGTGAGACGTTAATGGAATGGTTAAGTGAAATTGGGCAACTGGAAATTATTTTAATGCGGAGTCGGAGATAAAAGACATTGAGGTGGATTACAAGAATATCCGCTTTTCGATATTTTTGAGGAAATCTGTTTTCCTTCAACAGGAAATTACAATTTGCCGTGAGCAGATTATAAGAGGATAATCTGGCCATTACAGAATCTGAGTTGATTCTAAATGTATTGAAACGGTTTTAATAATCGAGTTAGAATTTGTGTCGAATCTTCGGAACGAAAAGAAAAGAGAGAAAGAAAAGCGAGAGAAAAAGAAACAGAACGGAAGAAAGAAAGAAAGAGGGAGAGATAGAAGAAAGAAAGGAAGAATCGGTTGGGGAGCTGAGAGAAACAAGAGAAAAAGAGGGAAGCAGAAATACATAAAAAGTGTGTTTACGTGTGCGCATGCGTGCGGGTTTAGTTTAAGTGAGCATGACTAAAATATTAATGATTGTCATGGGAGAAATTATATATATATATATATAAAAAGAGCGTAGAAAGTCAGTCTAGTGAATGGTAGTTTGTTTTACAGCACGAAATTACTAGGCAAAACATTTTCACACGATTTTATATTCCTTCCCCAATGGCTGCCAAGCGTTAGTTTCCTTGCGTGAGAAACGCAGTATGTTAATCATTATACTGTACTATCATACGATGGAAATACAAGGCAAAAATCAATTTTGTCTGGTTCAATAGTGAAAGATTGTTAGAGGTTTTTTCTTACTATGTACCGGATAAAACGACCAAAGGAAAATATATTGCCAAATCTTTGAATTTCCAATTTTCACACAAAAAAATTTTTTTTTCCCCTCTCTTTTTACAGAGTTGATAATAATTTAATCGTAAACTATCCGTGTGTCTGTCATTGAATCACTCGACAACATCCGAGCAATTATAAATATATTCTAGACTTTGTACTTACTACGGCTTAGTATAACGTGTACGTATATGTACACACACACACACACACACACACACACACACACACACACACACACACACCACACACACACACGTATATGTATGTATATATATCAGGGGCGTATAATCTGGATGTGCTAGGTGTATGCAGCACACCCATCAAAAATGGCAAATTCGTTATAAATATCAAACTGACTCATTAAATCCCAAATCGTAAAGGAGAACTTTTGTTATACCTCTGCTTGAAATTTGGTGGCGTTGGGTGTGGCAGCACACCGAATACAACAACCACCATACATCACTGGTATGTATGTATGTATGTATGTATGTATGTATGTATGTATGTATGTATGTATGTATGTATGTATCTGTATCTATCTATCTATCTATCTATCTATCTATCTATCTATCTATCTATCTAGCTATCTATCTATCTATCTATCTATCTATCTATATATATATATATATGTATATATCTATCTGTATATGTATATATCTATCTATATATGTATATGTATCTATCTATCTATCTATCTATCTATCTATCTATCTATCTATCTATCTATCTATCTATCTATCTATATATATATATATATATATATATATATATATATTATATATATATATATATATATTAAATATATATATACATATATATATATGGGGGTGTTTGTCTCCCCTTCGTAAATGTATATAAGGACACAGGAAAAATGTGTCAAAGCCATCAGGAGGCGTCGATGCTTCCTAGGGCTAAACAGCGGTGGTGTACCCCCTACTGTCACGTTCGTGTTAGATTGACAGTATACAACCATTCTATATATATATGTATATATATATATATAGACGCTGGAGTGGGTATGTGGTAAGTAGCTTGCTTACGAACCACATGGTTCCGGTTCAGACCCACTCTGTGGCACCTTGAGCAGATGTTTCTATTATAGCCTCGGGCCGACCAAAGCCTTGTAAGTGGATTTAGGTAGACGGAAACTGAAAGAAGCCCATCTGTATATATATATATATATTATATATATATATATATATATATATATATTATATATATATATATAGTAATTATATATATTATATATATATATATATATACATATACATACATATATATTACTGTTTGTGTATCTGCTTGTCTCCCCCACATCACTTGACAACCGATGCTGGTGTGTTTACGTCCACGTAACTTAGCGGTTCGGCAAAAAGAGAGATAGAATAAGTACTAGGCTTACAAAGAATAAAGTCCTGAGGTCGATTTGTTCGACTGAAGGCGGTGCTCCAGCATGGCCGCAGTCAAACGACTGAAACAAGTAAAAGAGTAAAAGACTATATACTAAGGTCCTGCTAGGGTAGAAAGATAGGGTATTATTTCCAAGGCAGCACTCAACATGAGCTTCAGACCATCTACACCCTCGGACTACAGCCTTAAGTAAGATGGAAATTCTTCAGTTGTTGAACATCCAAGCATCACAATGGTAAAACCATTTTAGTGTGTTTAGCGAAGAATAAAACATAAATCAAAGAAGAAGACTACAGAGTTGGTATAGAAACAATTGTAACGAGTTATTGAAGATGTGATGATCTCTTTCTTCATATATATATATATATTTACATACATACATACATATATACATACATACGCACACACACACTCGGGATAGAGAAGAGAAACTGTGCTCAGTTGTGGAATTTAGCTGCCCGGCGGATGTTAACATAAAGCTGAAGATCAGTGGAAAAGAGAACACTCACGCTGAACTATTGAGAAATCTGCAGTTAATCTATCCAGATTACACGTTCATGTCTATACCTGTAATTATTGGGGCCCTGGGAAGTATAACACACTGCCTAAATGCAAACTTGAGAAATTAGGCTTCTCAGATCCAGAATGGAGAAAGCTAATTCGAAGACTACAGATCCAATCCATCACTTGAACTGTAAATATCTGTAAAACTTTCCAGAAGTTTATCATTTAAATATATATGAGCGTGGCTAGATATGCAATTATATGCCAGAGAAGACATACATAAAACATGCAAATCTGCACATACATAAATACATACATACATACATACATAAATACATACATACATAAATACATACATGCATACATACACACACATACATACATAAATACATACATGCATACATACACACACATACATACATAAATACATACATGCATACATACACACACATACATACATACACACATATACATACATAGATGCATACATACATGCATACATACATACACACATACATACATACATACATGCATACATACATACTTGCATAAATATATACATACATACACACACACATACATACATACACAAACATACAAATACATACATACATACATACATACATACATACATACATACATACATACATACATACATACATACATACATACATACATACATACATACACACACGCTGACTCCCTCATCTTGTCCAATGAAAGCCGTCTCACATTTAGCCTGATTGTTCTGGTTTACTTTCGTCTTTTACAAGTGCACAGATATCCATCGCCACATGACTTTATAAAATGCGAAACGGATCAAGAAACGAAACGATAAGAAATCTGTACGTCTCGGTCGCCGCGGGGAATTGCATTGATAAGCATTGAAAGACGACTGCTACTGTTTTGACTGCAAGTTTTATGTCAAAATATCTTTCTTCTAGAAGAACTACCTCCGCCACGGCTTTCTTTAACATAACGGGAGTCTTCTCTACTCTCGGGGAATTTATTTAACTCATAGATAGCACCCAGACAAGTACCACCGATCCGGGTCAGAATGGACCCGGAGAGTAACGGTAAGTAAAGGGTAACTCCATACTCCCCATACATACATACATACATACATACATACATACATACATACATACATACATACATGCATACATGCATACATACATACATACATACATACATACATACCTACCTACATATATTCATACATACATACATACATACATACATACATACATACATACATACATACATACATACATACATACATAAAAAAACGCACATACACACATGCACACATACATACATGCATACATACATATAACGAATTCTCCTCTTGATCACTCGTGATGGTTTCAGCTGGTTTGGTCTCAAATTGTTGACTCTTCACGTAATCGATCACAATTGTATTGCCACGGGATGGCGTAGATGAAGGTAGCCATGACAGACAAAGGATAAAGATACGAGATGTTGGTAGTCGAGTCGGGTTCAGGCTGCGTATAACGAATGCACGACTCGTGAGCAATTAACAGATTTTTATTTTACCTCAACAAATAATTTTCATGTTGGTCAGGAATTAGAAATTGTCACCAGAGAGTTTATGCACCGGAAAGAATATTATGTGGCTCTTGTAAATTGTTGGTTAAAAAGACTGTAATTACATTGCCAAGGCAGGAGAAAATATACACACTGAGTTCGTGTCGGCGAACTGTAGCCGCATGTCTGAGTAAGGGTCCTAACAAGGCTTATAGATACTTCAGTATTGTGAAAGCCAGCAGCTAAACGTACCACATATTCCCTTTGCTGTTTTTACTTAAGTATCTATAAGCCTTTACTCTTTTACTCTTTTACTTGTTTCAGTCATTTGACTGCGGCCATGCTGGAGCACCGCCTTTAGTCGAGCAAATCGACCCCGGGACTTATTCTTTGTAAGCCCAGTACTTATTCTATCGGTCTCTTTTGCCGAACCGCTAAGTTACGGGGGACGTAAACACACCAGCATCGGTTTCAAGCAATGCTAGGGGGACAAACACAGGCACACACACAACACACACACACACACACACACACACACACACATATATATATATATATATATACATATATACGACAGGCTTCTTTCAGTTTCCGTCTACCAAATCCACTCACAAGGCATTGGTCGGCCCGGGGCTATAGCAGAAGACACTTGCCCAAGATGCCACACAGTGCGACTGAACCCGGAACCATGTGGCTGGTAAGCAAGCTACTTACCACACAGCCACTCCTTGTTTGGTGAATATTCTGGAGACGGCTAAAAAGATACATCACGCGATGTCTGGCTACTGACTGGTCCATAATTCGGTCGATCACATAAAAAAGCTGTTACTAAGCTGTGATTTTAAATTCGTCGATTCGGTTTCGATTCTTCCTATAGTTTCAATCTGTTTAGTATCAAGTGGTTACACTGTGAGAACAAACGACAATTCAGATTTCATTATGTCGTGAATAAGTGGATCTGAATGGCTAAAATTACATGAAAATAAAAAATAAAAATCTTTAAAGGTTCGTAACTTTTTCATTATTAATTCTTCTTTAAAAGAAATGGTTGTGATTTTCATAATTGGCCTGAAACACTACACTTGTGAAGAATTTTTTTTATTAAAACCGGAACAAGTGTGTGAAGCCGAAACAATGAAAGGAATCGGAATGATCGGTTGGGAATCGGGAATACTTGCGGAGCTGAGAGAAGATGGTCTTGAAAGAATTGCTGTGCAGGGTAAAACCGGGGATCTTTTCGGTTTGAACGGCAGTTTTTCTAGCGGTGTCATATGAAATTGTCACCCATAATTATGACCCTAGTATCGATCTATTGCATTTCAATTTGTTTTAGGGTTAGGGTTAGGGGTAGGGGGAAGGGTATCTTTTTTTTCTTCAGAAATGTAAATAAACCCAATCTGTTTCTTAAACGAAGCACATATTTATACGGCACAGAATGTTTTCACCTCAATAGATGTCATTGATTGGTTGAAATTGCAGAAATTGAAGAAAAAAACCCCCAAAAATATCTTACAAACGATAGAATTTTCTGAATAAAGCCAAGAGAAAAAGATGTTTTATAAACACATTCTACCAGTATACGAAGTTTAAAAGTGTTTAGTTACGTGGAAATTATTAAAAAAACTGCCGTTCAAACCGAAAAGATCCTAAAACCGGTCCAGTTTGTAAAGGTGGTCATTTCTCTTTTTTTAATTTTTTTTTCTTTTTGTCTGAAGTGTTGTAGTTATGAGTGACTCATTTGGTGGGTTTGTCGTTGTAAGTTTGTGGGGAGTGGCAAGTCTGAAAGGATGGTTTCGTTTATCTACTTAGTTCTACGTCAATGCAATGTGCTGCCAGAGATAAGTGGGTAGCACAGAATTGACTGAGTGCCGACTAATCAGTCTATCAAAGATGTAGTATGAGACCCGGGTTAGCTTTGCTGCTGCTCCTTGATAACGAACTCATAGCTTTGTAGATAAGAAGCGGAACAATTGTCGTCTCAGAATACTGACACAGAAGAATGAACTGATCCAGAAGAGCAAAGGCAAAAAGGCATGAAGAAATGATAAACCGGGAAAGATTTTAAAATAGAAAATTCTAAAAATGGAAAGGAAAAAAGTGGAAATTAATTAAATAGAAATAATCTGAAAATAGAAATGCTTAGCAGTATTTCGTCTGTCTTTACGCTCCGAGTTCAAATTCCGCCGAGGTCGACTTTGCCTTTCATCCTTTCGGAGTCGATAAATTAAGTACCAGTTACGCACTGGGGTCAACGTAATCGACTTAATCCGTTTGTCTGTCCTTGTTTGTCCCCTCTATGTTTAGCCCCTTGTGGGTTGTAAAGAAATAAGTATTTCGTCTGTCTTTACGTTCTGAGTTCAAATTCCGCCGAGGTCGAGTTTGCCTTTCATCCCTGCGGGGTCGATAAATTACGTACCATTTGCGTACAGGGGTCGATCTAATCGACAGCCTCCCTCCTCTAAAATTTCGAGCCTTGTGCCAAGAGTAGAAAAGAATATTGCTGAGTAAATAATGTTGTAACTGTAATTGTGACTTATTTGGGCCTTGATTACTAAAGTTATAAAATATAACCCACAAGATTTCAGCGAAGAAGAACTCATAACTAATTTTACTTGGATAAATGTTATATCACAACAATCCGCAAGTATACAAAACTGTCCGCAAGACAACAAACCCGAACGAGAAACGCGTATTTGGATGAGAGACTGACTTTTCAGGTAAGCGCCAGGTTGAACGCCAGGTTGAACGCCAGGTTCACGCGTTAAAAACGTTCGCGTGCCAAAAAAAAAAAAGTCGTCTTATAGGCGCATGAGTGGCTGTGTGGTAAGTAGCTTGCTTACCAACAACATGGTTCCGGGTTCAGTCCCACTGGGCAAGTGTCTTCTGCTATAGCCCCGGGCCGACCAATGCCTTGTGAGTGGATTTGGTAGACGGAAATTGAAAGAAGCCTGTCGTATATATGTATATATATATATATATGTGTGTGTGTGTGTGTCTGTGTTTGTCCCATTAGCATTGCTTGACAACCGATGCTGGTGTGTTTACGTCCCCGTTACTTAGCGGTTCGGCAAAAGAGACCGATAGAATAAGTACTGGGCTTACAAAGAATAAGTCCCGGGGTCGATGTGCTCGACTAAAGGCGGTGCTCCAGCATGGCCGCAGTCAAATGACTGAAACAAGTAAAAAGAGTAAAAGAGTAAAGAGTAGTTGTCATAATATAAATACACATGGAAATCGGGTGAATATCAATAATAGTCGTTGTAATAATGATATAAAGTGTATTGTAATAATACACTGAAACAAGTAAAAATGACTGAAACAAGTAAAAGAATAAAGAGTAGAGTTATAGCTAACAAATAATTTCCTGAAGAAAATATAAAACCATTTCCAGAAGAACAAAAGGGTAATGTGATGTGTTTTGCAATTGCATAAACAAAGCCTTAAGAAGAGAGAAGTGCCCAGGATGGCAAGAATTAATTTTCAAACAACGTTTTGGCAGTGATCCATGTAAGCGAATCATTGAAACAGACCTGAATAAGGCAGCAGCAATAATTAGCAAGTAATGATGCATGCCTTGAATAAATTATTCAAGAAACGAAAGAGGAACAAATGCCGTCTCTTCTAAGAGGGAATAAAATATTTAAGCAATTTGTTAAACCAGACTCGACTCGGATATAGATGTTATGGGTGGGCAGTCAAGAATTGTTTTATATCTAGACGAGCTTATGATAAACAATTAAAAGTACTGCTAGAGTCACTAGGCGAAGGTGTACGAGAAAAACTGACATGAAATATGGATTAGACAAATTTACCAGGGTAACCCTACAGAGAGAATAATAAAGAACATCATGCTAGATAGACAGACAGACAGACAGACAGATAGATAGATAGATAGATAGATAGATAGATAGATAGATAGATAGATAGATAGATAGATAGATAGAAATAGGTAGATAGATAAAGAGAGAAGGAGGGTGAGATAGAGAGATAGAGAGAAGGTTTATAGAGTTATAAAATATCTAGGAATAAATAAATTCCCCAGCGTATGCCATAAGAAGGAAATGAAAGAATGAAACGATTGACTCATAATAAAGAAGTGAAATTGAAGCTGTGCATGTGTTATTATTGGCATAATGACCCTCTCAAGACGCAACGAAATTTGTTTCAACAGACGAATTTGCACCAAGAATCTTGCAAACCAAATACGAAAACGAAATAATTTTAAGCGGTTGTAAATTAAAACTTGAAACAACGCAAAATGGAAAATATATAGAAGTTGGCGAGGCGATACTAAGTTATAACAATAATACTGTCGGTTGTACACTAATTGACATGGCGAGACAGGAAAAGAAGGATGCACCGCCCCGAATCTGACATAGAAATGGTGCTTACCACAAATGCACAGAGTGGAGCAGGGTGGGGGGAACTTCTACAATAAAAACCTATTATATCTACTCTGACTACGGAACACCACCAGAAATAACAACACTAACACCACCATCACGAAGAGAAGAAGAAGAAGAAGAAGAAGAAGAAGAAGAAGAAGAAGAAGAACAACAACAACAACAACAACAACAACAGCAACAACAACAACAACAACAACAACAACACTGTTTCCATTCTTCAAAGAAAACAACAAATATAAACAGAAACTGAAGTAACAATTTTGAGGGAACGGGGCACAAATAATAATAATAATAATAATAATAATAATTTTTAAATAACTTTAATTTTGTAAATGAACAATCTGAAGTGTTTATTTTAATGGCCAATATACAGTGAGTTAGCCCTAGGTGTCGGGAAGACACGCAGTAAGAAATGGAAACGAGATTGAAGAAAAACACATACTACTACTACTACTACTACTACAACTACTACTACTACTGATGATGATGATGATGATGATACTCTCTTTTACTCTTTTACTTGTTTCAGTCATTTGACTGCGGCCATGCTGGAGCACCGCCTTTAATCGAGCAACTCGACCCCGGGACTTATTCTTTTGTAAGCCCAGTACTTATTCTATCGGTCTCTTTTGCCGAACCGCTAAGTAACGGAGACATAAACACACCAGCATCGGTTGTCAAGCAATGCTAGGGGGACAAACACAGACACACAAACACAGACACACACGCATATATATATATATACATATATACGACGGGCTTCTTTCAGTTTCCGTTTACCAAATCCACTCACAAGCCTTTGGTCGGCCCGAGGCTATAGTAGAAGACACTTGCCCAAGGTGCCACGCAGTGGGACTGAACCCGGAACCATGTGGTTCGTAAACAAGCTACTTACCACATAGCCACTCCTGATGATAATAATAATACAAAACGGTTCTGACTCTAATTGCAGACTCGGTGACACATTTGACGAAGCAATAGACCATCTCGTCTCGGGATGTCCTGTGTTGACCCCAAACGAATACAAAAATCGCCACGATAGGGTAGGACATTGGAAAATATGTAAACACTACAAAATCAGTACCCCTGCTTAATGGTGTGAACATCATCCTGAGCTAGACGTTGAAGGTAAAAATGTCACTATCCTCTGGGATTTCCCGGTCAACACCGACAGAACGATGCTGGCTAATCGACCAGACATAGTTATTAAAGACAAGGAAGAAAATACTTGTTGACTAATAGTTGTAAGTGTTCCTACCGATAAAAATATATCTGTAAAGGTATTTGACAAATTAAGTAAATATAAGGACCTGGAAATTGAAATACAAAAGATGTGACATTTTAAAGTGAGAGCTGTTCCTGTTATTGCAGGAGTGAGTATAAATCAAGACATGACAGAATTGGCCAATATCTACACCGCTTAATATATCGGCTTTACAAAATCAAAGCTGTTGACAAGTGGTATAATCCCTGAGTCTGTAACCGAGGGAGAAAATGTAACGATTCTTTCGGACTTTCCAGTACATACAGACAGAACCATTGAAGCTAATAAACTGGGTATTGTAGTAGTAGTAGTAGTAGTAGTAGTAGTAGTAGTAGTAGTATTAAGGCGGCGAGCTGGCAGAAACGTTAGCACGCCAGGCGAAATGCGTAGCCGATTTCGTCTGCCGCTACGTTCTGAGTTCAAATTCCGCCGTGGTCGACTTTGCCTTTCATCCTTTCGGGGTCGATAAAATTAAGAACCAGTTACGCACTGGGGTCGATGTAATCGACTTAATACCTATGTCTGTCCATGTTTGTCCCCTCTGTGTTTAGCCCCTTGTGGGTAGTAAAGAAATAGGTATTTCGTCTGCCGCTACGTTCTGAGTTCAAATTCTGCTGGGGTCAGTTTTACCTTTCATCCTTTCGGGGTCGATAAATTAAGTGCCAGTGAAACACTGGGGTCGATGTAATCGACTAGTCCCCTTCCACCAAATTTGAAATCTTGTGCCTCCAGTAGAAAGGATCATTATTATTTGTTATTATTATTATTATTATTCTATGTTTGACTTTTGCTTTATGTCTGTACAAGTTGGCTCCAAGTCTCACCCAGAGACCTCAAGAGACAACAGGTTGGAAGTTCTGTGCCATATATTTGGGGTTTTTTTTTTTTTTTGGTGTTGTACTAGTGAATGTCTAATACATAAAAATAAAATTAAATAAAAAATTTTTAAAAAATTTGTAAATAATAAAATTAAATTTTTAAAAAAATGAATAAAATTTAAAAAAATAATTAAAAATTTAAAAATTTTTTTAAAAAATTTGTTTTAAACCTTGGGATTACATAGAGAGAATTTTGCGTAGGATATGAGCAGTTCCCATGAGCACTATCTTTTGAATTTCTGCCATTTTGGGGTTTCCTGGTATCTGAGTTAGGTAGCAATCAGTCCCTTTCGCTATCATTCCCAGGGCTATTATTATTATTATTATTATTATTATTATTATTATTATTATTATTATTATTATTATTATTATCATTATTATTATTATTATTATTATTGAGAGAGCAATGCATGTCATCAAAGTGACAATTGGTAAAGTATGCGAAGCCCAATATACCCATCATGACTACCCGTTTGATAAGGTTACACCAGACATATGCATCATAACTATATGTACACCATATTGTGATCTCATATCAAGATAAACAGCGCATGACCTTGCAGGTGGAGCCCAGTTAGAATTTTCTTCTGGTCGAGTAATCCATCCCGCTCAAAAGGTCCCTGAATAAGGGTTGTTTGAGGATGTTGAATGAAACACCCATGTTTCCAAAGGTGAATTATCCAAACCCCAAAGAATCCCTCTCAACACATGGCTATGATGCCCCCCCCCCCCGCCACTACTTCTGTTCGTGATCAGAGATGCACATATCGTCAGCCACTAAGGGAAATGCTCAACTGGTTAAGGTCAAACAACTGATAGGCAAATCTGTGGTATTGAGCAGAATATCTGCTGTAACCCATCTTTTATACCAAGACAAAACGATGTACATGATAACACTTCCAATCAGTTAAGATCAGAAGCCATGAGAGCCACTGCCTGGTGCTG